>NC_051180.1:117163473-117340972 GCF_013339695.2 Rhipicephalus sanguineus
GGAAAAAGTCATGAAGACGACGACGACATCTTGCACGACATTCAAGAGTTCGAAAGGATTGAGCGTGAAAGGCAAGAGTTTTTCGGTTCAACACGTGACCGTAAAGCGGCGAGCGACGAAACACGTGCTCAGAATGCCAGCGTGTTGCATGCAAGAAAATCAGCCGACGAGGGAAGTACCAAGGACAGGCGACCCCCTCTGTCTAATGAAAAGGGAGAACGAAAGTGCTACAACTGTGGCCAGTACGGCCATATAGCGAAAGACTGTCCGCAACCAAAACTGCCGATGAAGTGTCTTCGCTGCAATGGAACAGACCACACACAGCGTCACTGCAAGGTGGTACTGCAGCGCAATGAAGCAAACACAGTAACTGAGCCAGTATGTGAAATCAAGAGCCCAAGCGTGTTGCTGAAGGAAGTCGCTATGAATGGAAGGTTCACTGTCGTTGGGCTCATTGACACAGGCAGTTCTGGCTGTCTCCTGCGTGCTTCCGCAGCAGTGCGATGTGGCTTAGAAATCGTTCGCGAGACAACAGCCCTGTATGGTTTTGGAAATAGCACCGTGCCTGCGGCAAAAAGCATTGGAAAATGCAAGGCCGATTTATGCATCGATGGTGTTTTGGCAAAGGACGAACCCATCCTCGTAGTCCCAGATGAAGCTCAATTTGTCGATTTATTGGTCGGAAGGACATTCACAGAGTTGCCTTACATCACGTATGCAAGAATGAGAGGTTCTCTGCGGTTTTGGCATTGTAGTGACTGTCCGTTTGCTCATCTGGAGCCTGATGAAAGTCACCAAAGACTGCAATTGAGAGCCAAGGAGGAGTGCGTACTCCAGAGGGACACCGTAAACTGGATTACACTGTGCACGGAGCAAAGGACCACCACTCCCGTCGTATACAGACACTGTGGTCAAGATGTCCTGCTCGACATGACGCTCGGAGAAGTTACTGTTCCTATGCACCCAGTGGGTGACGGACAGGCCTTCATACAAAAGAGTCAACCGTTTGGACGAGCTACACCCCAGTAGAGGTACTACAGGTTTCTCCACGAAGGTCCATTTTGGATGACGCGGAGCAGGGAAAGAAAGCGGTGAAAGAGGCGCCTGTGCCAACTGAACGACAGCCGGCCGATACGACGCTGTGACGTGAACGTTGGACCCTCTGTGACAGAGTCCCAGTATTTAGAACTCGTGGGTGTTCTGAACGAATTTCGAGAATGCTTTGCAATGACCCCTGCAGAATTGGGCTGCACAAGTGTGCTGAAGATGGACATTGTAGAAGTGCCGGGTAGCACCCCTGTTGCACTGCGTCCACATCGAACAAACGCCGAAGGGCGAGAAACAATCCGAAGAATTGTCAAGGAATGGAAGGACCTCGGCATAGTGACCGAGACGAACTCCGATTATGCCAGCCCTGTGCTCGTAGTAGACAAAAAGAATGGGGAAAAGCGCCTGGTTATCGACTACCGAAGGCTTAACGCGCAAACCGTGAAGGAGAAGTATCCCCTTCCCAACATAGATGATCAGTTTGAAGGCCTCGCGGGAGCTACCTACTACACAGTTCTGGATTTGGCTCAAGGCTACTTGCAAGTGCCCTTGACAGAAGAAGCCAAGAAGAAAACAGCGTTCATCACTCCAGACGAAACTGGCCAATTCGAAAGAATGATTTTTGGTCTTACAAATGCGCCTGCCGTGTTCCAACGGCTTATGAATCGAGTGCTCGGACCACTGAGGGGTGAAATCGTGAGGTGCTACCTAGACGACATCCTCATACCGGCAAAAGATGGGAGTGAAATGGTCGTGCGATTGCGTCAAGTCCTGCAGGCATTCAGAGATGCGGGTTTGACACTGAGACTCAGCAAGTGCTCATTTGCGAACGACCATGTGGACTTCCTGGGTTTCCGTCTGATGGGAGGACTAGTACAGCCAGGCGAGGTCAAAACAAAGGCAATATCCGAGTTCCCAAGGTCAAGGAATGTGCATGAGGTGAGGCGTTTCCTCGGATTGAGTGGATTGTTCAGGAAGTTCATTCACAAGTACGCCTTGGTTGCTGAACCACTCACAAGACTAACCAAGAAAGATGCAGTACTTGAATGGAAGTCGGACCAAGAGAGCAGTTTCCAAGATCTGAAGAAAAAACTTACGTCAAAGCCAGTGTTGCAGCTGTTTGATCCAAAGGCAGAAACCGAATTGCACACTGACGCCAGTTCCAAAGGGTTAGCAGGAATGTTGCTCCAGAAAAAGGGTAACAATTGGCACCTTGTGTACTGTGTAAGCAAGAAGACAACTGAATCAGAAAGCAGATATCATTCCACAAGATTGGAACTGATGGCCATTGTGTGGTGTGTTGATCGACTGCGGTTCCTACTCTTGGGCATACATTTCACGGTGGTCACAGACTGCCAGGCCCTCATCTATTTGAATGCACAGCGAACACAGAAACCACAGATTGCACGATGGTATGACCTCATTCAGGAATTTGACTTCACAGTAAGACATCGGCCGGGTACATGGATGGAGCATGTCGACTCATTGAGTCGAGAACCAGTGGAGTGTCCGACTGATACCATGGATGATCTTTTGGAGAGACGCGTTGAGGTGTGCCTGACCTGTAGTCTGGAAGACCAGATAGTTGCCACTCAAAGAGGAGACGAAGAGTTACGAGAACTTATACGAATACTTGAACAGCCGGAACGTGACCGCTCGAGAGAAGACAAGAACAGAACAAAGGACTATGTGCTCAAGGATGGTCGACTCATGCGGATCATCAAGTCTGACAAAGAGACGGTAATGAAGTTTGTGCTACCGAAGTGCATGAGGAAAGCAGTTGTGGTCCGATGTCATGATCTGCTTGGTCATTTTCTGTGGACCGAACTGTGGCAAAGATCCAGGAGACGTTCTGGTTCCCTAGGATGCGCAACTACGTGCGAAAGCACATCTCACAGTCGAAGGTGTGGTCGGCAACAAGTAATACGTCTCATGTGGACGACGACGAAGAATCCGAGCACCAACCGCGGATCAGTGCGAATAACCCTTGGCCGTTTGAAGCCCACGCAGGCAACGGGTACTACCTGCCAGACTACGCGACTGTGTGCTGTGAAACTGCTATCTTTTTTTTTTATTTTTGCAACCACCTTAACGAGGACGTTAAGGTTTCAGGACGGCCGAGTGTTAGCTATTTTTATTAGCGGGTAGCTAGCGCCACCCATGATCAGCGGTGTGGCTTGAGACTAGTCTGGTGGTGGGATTGTCTCTGGAGAGTGTGCGCGTTCGTGCGACGGCGCGGTTGTGCGTATGGGAGCGCGAGAGACCGTGAGTGTGAGTTCGACGGACGCTATGCGTGTCCCCCCGTGCGATGAACTTCAGTACGTGTGTTCCTTCGTGTGAGCATTTCTTTTTTTTTCAACTTATTAAAACCATTTTTATTTTACCAAGCCATCCTGTGATTTTTGAGTCCCGGATTTCCAACAGTACGCAGCTGGTCAAGCCTTTAAAACCGCAGCGCAAGATAACTGGCAGCGCCATGCGTGCACTTGCACTGTCAGGACTCGCCTTCCCGCCAAGGGCCCTCGAGACAACAGTGAGGAACAGCGAGTTTGGCAGTTAAAATGCAAAGATGTTTATTTTACCACGTGTCGCCAATCTGGCCTGCCTCATTTGCAGTCCCGGAAGGGAGGAGGCATCATGCCCCTTCTGGTCCGCCTCCGAACGAAAACAAACGCCTAAAAGCATAGTACCCCACGAAGACTCGTTTGATTTTCCTACGGCGCTCCTCGGTGGGAAGACATGAAAGGGAAACAAACATGTCACCCTTTCTAGGTGACTTGGCGATCATTAAACACGCCCACGACCGCAAACGACTGCGGGGGAGTCTCTCAGAAGCCCGGCGCCGGGCCCTGTTATCTGAACACATGTTCGACAGTTGAACGCTACGTGCATTGTTCAAAAGTACACTGTTGCTGCCGCTTCTGTTTGGCTTGGGCGCCAAATGGCAAACGCAACAGCGTGCAGCTTCGGATGGTTCAACAAAAAACGCGGCCGCTTCTCTTCGAATACGGTCCCCGACGTAACAGAGCCTACTCCGCGTTGTCTGCTTCACATGCCAGTGCTGTCTCTGTCACCGCTTGCGGCGCTGCTGGCACCTTACGACGGCCGCCCGGTGCCTATGGCGGTGGATATCACTGTGCACGTGGGTACCAACTGCGCCACGTGCCATTACTGGCAATGACGTCAACACTAACCCCCTTAAAACTAACAACTAACGAGCCAAGGATGGCAAGGCGCCTTTGACAAAAATAGGTCCTCCTATCAAAACGAGAGCTGGCCTGTCTGAGGCACTTTCTCCTGATCTGCCTATCCCACTTGCTGTGATGAGAGTGCTTCCCAACCGCACAATCACTACAGTAGCAACAGTTGCACTGGTACTGAATGTGGTTCATGCCACCTGATTGGCACTGTGGCCCTACAAAGCACTCTTGCACAGGTGGACAAAACAACAGACACATTCACAGATGTCAGAAAAGCAAGCAATTATACTGTACAAGCAATTTTTAAGTCATATGAACAATCTGATCATTATAGTTTAATTACAGAAGCTGTAAATATTTCCACTGCACGGCAGTAGTGGAAACATTTAACTCACCCTGAGGAAAGTCTTCTGGTACCACCGGTGCGTGCAGCTTTTTCGAAGCATGCTGAGAATGCTCCGATTCACTTTATTCGGAGTCCGTATACACCAAAGGCGCCCGGCGATGCCTTTTCCGGCCCCTGTCAGGGCCACTACTCAGGTCCGATGTATACTGACTTTTGTCCAGGTTTTTGCGTGCATGGTCGTATGTAGCTGAACAAGAAATTATAGTGCAATGGTCTTACTTAGGTCAAGCTTCAGCTCTAATTCTGTTCTGAAGAAATCAACATATCTGAACGCAGCACTTACCGAATAATCCTATTACTGAAATTTTGAACTTTTCCCATGTCGACTTCCTAGGGCGTGATTTCTTCACCATGAACACAAGCCTTTCAGCATTGACATGAGTTGGCCACCAGCACTTGTTATGCAAGATCCATATTGTCGGAACAACTGCCACAGTTTTCGTTTTTGTGAATTCCACAAGGGCGTAATTCATCTGAAGAAAGAACACATGCTTCAACAAAGTGAAATACACTAACCAATTTAAAATTTCAATAGTACTACCGCTATAATGTGGAAAAACACCCAGAATTTCGTACTAGGAAAGCTCTAAAATAAATTAATTTGAATGAGCTAAAAAATTACCTGTCTGCCACAGTCACTCCAAACACAATTATTTAATCAACATTTCTTCAGTGAAATAAGTTCCTTATAACTTACAATGAATTCAGAGCAGTGAATATAATTTATATTAAAGATCACGCTGAGTTATGCCAGGTCTTGAAAGTTGCCAGTGCGGATAACTATAGACTGATGGTCAGGCAGTGGCGGCATTACACAGCTATATTAGATGCTTAGTTATTTGAAAACTAGTACTCATGCTAAGAGCAATAATCCCCAACTATTGCCTCTATTAAATGCCGTGTTTCCCATTTTAGAGGATATATATAAATATTGCGGTCTCATTGTGTCTGACTCTAGAATTTAAACATGAATATTCTTTTGCCTGTCAAGATGACTGGGCATGTTTGACAGGTGGGAATTTTTTAAATCTGCGTAGCTGTACCACACCTTCTAGGCTAAGCTGCCTAGAGCTTTGCCAAATAAATGAAACTGTTTTCATACGTCCACAAATGCTTGCACATTTCAAGGCTCCATAGCAGCTAAAAGTAATGCCCTAAAGAATTAACAGCTAAAATCGAAGTGCAGGTAGTTCATGTCAATAAAAAAAAACGCCAGGCCTGCGCTGAACCCGCAGCACAGTCACAGCGAAAGCTGGAAGAGCGGCGTTTCTAGAGCCCGTTGTAAGCTCTCTTGGGGCTACAATACAAGTACACTAGAAAGGTACCCACTACGCCATAAATCACAATTTTTTTTGATGTTGGGAAGCACCTACTAAGCCATTATTCGTCATTCTGCGGAGAAGCCAGGCACCAGCTACACGTCTGTAAGGCATTATGTGCACTTTGTTGACGCGACGACTGATGACGATGAAGAATTATGGCTCAGTCCTATTTAATGGGTTGGAAGTTTTAAATGGCCCACCAGTCATGTAATTTGCATTGGGTGACGCCCGGTCGCTATATCCCGCTCCCGTCATGCTGTATAACATACGTTGACGTGGGAGAGAGACGGGCGGGGGGGGGGGGGGTGCGAAGAACTTTACTGAGACCCCGAGGAAATGGATCAAGCGCTTATGGGCTTCCTTGGCAACCAATACAAGTGCACTTGCGAGGAACCCACTACGCTATAAATAATTGTAATTTTACTGAGACCCCGAGGAAGTGGATCATGCGCTTATGGGCTTCCTTGGCAACCAATACAAGTGCACTTGCGAGGAACCCACTACGCTATAAATCATTGTAATTTTTTAGAAGTAGGGCAGCAGCCACTGTGCCATTTTTCGTCATTCTACGGAGAGCGTTGGTACCTGCTAAACGCATGTAAGGCATTATGCGCACTTTGTTGATGCTGTGCCTGATGACGATGAAGAATTATGGCAGAGCCCTTTGTAATGGGTTGGAAGCATTCAACAACCTACTCGTTGCGCAATTCGCATTGTGTGACGCCTGGTTACAGAATTCGCGTTGTGCGACGCTTGGTGCTTATTTTACTCTTCTACCACGCTATATTGCATTTGCTAATGTGGTTCCTTCCCGACATGAAGCCTGTATAGGACCTTTTTGCAAAGCAGTTTCAAGCACCGGCATGGCTCAGAGGTTGAATACTGGGCTCCCACGCAGAGGGCCCAGGTTCGAACCTCGTTCCATCCTGGAATTTTTTTCTTATTTCGAGCGATACTGGTTACGGACACCGGCGGCGGCGGCGGACAACTACGGCGCCAAAAACGGCCGGTGAAATGATCTCATAACAGCTTTCGCTGTAAAAAATGATCATGCTCACCAAAGCACAGCTTGGCATGTTGCAGTACAACACAAGGCTCATGGCAAAACAATGGAACAAAGCTTGCAGTATACAACACAGTTGGCTAAATTCCGAAAGACAAACTTCTATCCACTATGGTGAATCAGTGGCTAATGACCCTGCTGACCCGAAGGTTGCGGGTTCGATCTCTGCCGGGACGATTGCATTTCAATGGAGGCGAAATGGTAGAGGCTTGTGTACTGTGCGATGTCAGTGCACGTTAAAGAACACCAGATGGTCGAAATTTCCGAAGCCCTCCACTACGGCCTTTCTCATAATCATATCGTGGTTTTGGGACGTAAAACCCCAGCTATTATTAATGGAACTTCTAAAGAACACAGGTTAGATTGAATGTAACTCTGGAATGACCACAGACTGGTTCCTCCATGGAAGCCTGACCATTTTTCGGACGTTATGCAGACGCCACACTTTCAGTTCTGACAGATCTGAAACAATGTATATGCCCAGTCTCGAAGACTGAAGAGGCACTGCATAAAGATCTTCCTTTAGAAGAAACTCTTGGCCGACAACACAGGGTTCCTGGGTGGACTTCAAGCTGGCAATGTTTCTTATGATAATAATGTACCCATCAAGCATACAGCAGTTGTCTTGCTCGTCTAAGCTCAGCATGAAGTTTGAGCATTTCGCTGTTTGAAAACATGGTACACAGCACATGGAAGGCAGTGGGCCATTCTCATGAGGGCAACTTTATTGCAAAAACCAGCGTCGTTCCAGTACCCCCAGCGTGATACCAGTACGTTTTTTGGCACTGGATTGCACTGGGAACACTGGTATACGCTCGGATTCACTGGGACTCCAGTGAACGCACTGGGAAAGAGCTGGGTCGCACTGGTATCGGCACTGGCTTTGCCGCTGTGACGCTGGCGCTCACTGGGAAGCGCTGGAGACGCTGAATTCTCACTGGCGTGTGCTGGCACATACTGGAGCCTGTACTGTTTCTGCCAGTGCCGCGCGCTGCTTTCAGTATTGTGCGCGGCGAAATCCTTTGGTATCATTCAATATCGAATGTTTGATTCGATGGTACCGCCAGATGCTATCCTAACGGGTCCCAAACATGTGTCACAAATTCTAGCGGCAGAGAAAGACGATGAGATGCGCACTATTTTCATGATATACGTGATAAGTGAAATCACGGTTACTTTTAATGTTTCCCTGTCGAATGTGCAGAAAAATATGTTAATAACCTAGAGCATCCAACGCTGATCATTTTGCTTTCTAGCACGCTTTTTTTTATTCATGCAGTGCCAATAGCGTCGTTAATTTTTGCGGAGCACGTAGCAGCAATGAATACACATTTCGTGCATGCCGCGCATATATATATCAGTTTTGCATCCGTGATGAGTTGCGGTAATGACTTCATATTGTAACGTTTATAAGTCTCGAGGCGTCGGTCTGAACATACAGAGCAAATCGTTACATCGCCGTGCAGTTGGCAAGAAGTAAACGAGCTCTGGCTTCGCGACCCCTCCCAACGGAGGCCAGAAAACAGCCGTCGTTCGATATCGCCACACCGGAAACGCATCTCGGGCAATTCTTGCACTTCCACTTACTTCACCTACACGTTAGGTAACAGTTAAAAACGTTCCGAGGCCAAAATGCAGAAACTTGAACCATCGCAACTCATCTGCGCCGAGATCGGTCCTACCCAGTGCGGCTCCCAGCGAGCGTTAGGCCTAGCGTACCGGCCGAGTCCGTCTGCATGCCACCGGCGCTTCTTGGTTTAAGCACACGCAATTCCAACGTGTAAGAATTACTGTAAAGTATAGTCTGGACATCCGTTAATTTAAAATAACCATTTTTTCTTGTGTACGGTGTCCGCACAAGGAGCGATGACCATCGATGCGACTCGCTTTCAGCAACGAACGCAGGCTCACCGAAAGCAGCCGGCCGCACTCGCCGGCACTTCTCTGACTCATACGTCAAAACAAATACGTGTCAACTGGTACGCGTTAGTGAACTAACACACCGGCATCTTTTTTCAACAAATTGCATTTGTTTTTGCTGAGCGGTTTTCTAGTTGTAGTGATCGACAGAACTGCAAATCAGAATACAGGCACGCCCGCTCCGCAGTAATAACGTCGCTCGCGCGAGAAAACTACCCCGTATGAATTCATGTAGGCGCGTGTTTATCGAACGAGTCATCGTAAAGCTTCTGTACGTGTTGATCATTAGCAAGGGCGAGAAACGGCTATTAAAAATCGACAGTAACAGCCGTCAAACTGTACCCTGCTCCTCGGTCCATTTGATATTTTTCGGAGTTAAGACGGGAATTCTTTAAGACACTTAGCACTCTTCCCATTTTGGGCATTTCATTCGTTGCTGCCAACCCTTTGTGTGTGTCTAATAAAGAAGCAAGCTTGATTTTGAAAGGAATATCGCGTCTTCCGTGAATACGCGACATCAAAATATGAAAGGAAACGCTCTCTTACTGTATTGACTAGCCCTTTTACGGAAGTGGCGACACGTTTCAGCGTGGCGCAGTGGTAGAGTACTCGCTTGGAGAATGAGAGGTGGCGAGTTCGAATCCTCGTGGTGGAAGTTTTTTTTTTTTTCAAACGGCTTTTTTTTTTTCTTTTTTTATTGCACTAATGCTTTCTATATTACTTTCTTTACTAATATATTTATGTAGGGCACCTAGGCATCGCCGTTTCAACGCTGTAGAGCCGTTTTGCGCTTGAGCACCCAGCGCCTCCCAGTAAAACGCCGCTCCAGCGGCCCAGTATCCAGCGCGACGCTGGGCCCATAATCAGGCATGGCACTGGACGCTGGTACCCAGTGGCGCTGGGTTTTGCAATAGGGATTGGTGTGAAAGCACCACTTTCCACGCAAATCTTTTCACCAGTGCTTGACCACTCTTCAGTTAGCCGCTTTCCAAGTTGCTGCAAGGGCTTCCCGTGCCTGCGAAGCAACTTTTTTAGTTGCTTCATGTTGTTTTCAAAAGGGAACGCACTGAAGCAATCCACTGCACCGTGATACTTTACATCATCAGGAAGGTGCAACAGGCAGTGCACATTAAAAGACACATGGCTTTTCCCATAGCAATGAGCAAAAGCGTTAACAAAGTGCTTCAGAAGAGCCTTTTCATAGTCCGCATAGCGACAACACAAGTGATTGTTGGCTAAAATTGAAAGCGCTGCATGGAGGAACAAGAAATTTTCATAGAGGTTCTCTGGAAGGATGCGTTTGAGTAGAACTGGCCCAGTGTAGAACAAAAGAAGGCGGAATTCTACTGCCTTCCAACGGTCTACGTCATCAAGTCCTTGTGGTTTCCGCAGAAATTCACGTGGAATATGTGCACGCAAGGTGCTGCTTTCTTCAGAGAACTTGAGACGAGACTGTGGACCCAGTCTAACATTCAAAGGTCCTGATACCCATAAGATCACAAGCTTTTTCACAACACCCAGAAGGACAACATGCATGTAATCCAGAGGAACGTTACGTACTGTATCAATGGGTAGCTCAAGGAGAATAGATCTATTCTCCTTGAGCACGATCCCGATCATCATCGTGGAGCCTCGAGGCTCCACGATGATGATCGGGATCGTGCTGTTCCCTGAAGCTTTCATCAGTGCGCAGAGGGCTGTCTGAATCAAGAAACACAACTTTGCCTTCAACGTATGAGCCTTCGACAGTGCACTTCGGGCACCCACTGTAGCCACTGTGTCCTTTTGACATCATTATGAAAGAACGTGCTGGAGCATCACACACACAAGTGCCTTCAGTCTCAGCTCAATCTTTTGGTTGTTGACAACAAGCCCATATGACAACAAATGCTGCAGTTCGTCGACGAAAGGTCTTAGGAAGTCATTTGAGGAAAGTGGCTTCGAAGGCCCTGCATAAGCACCAATTACAAATGGTGAGGGATCACCGTCACAGTTGCTGACTTGGCACTGAATCGGCCACAGCTGCATTTTGGAGCTCTTTGCAAGCGCTAAACCATCCACATTCACTGTAATTGAAACAACGCCTGGGAGTTGCTTTACGGCTCTGAGAGAGTGCCGCAATCCTGCAGCAAGACCAAAATGACAATATTCACCTGGCTGAAGAACTGTTACCGGATATTTGCTTTCCGTACACGGTGTTCCCAGTAGGGTACGCGCGTCGCGGGGAAGATCAAGCTGAGAAAGCTCTGCTTGGGATTTCAGAAGCTTTAATAGCCCAGTAAGGGCGTTCCTTTTAATATTGTGTTCAACTGCCCATTGGCGCAGGGCATCTCGAAAACTTTTCTCTGGAGTTACCACGTCAGAACCCGATGACACTCTAGGCAAATCGGGACTGGACTCACGAAGTGAAAAGCCACCTGCACTGAGCCTCGGTAGCCCGGCGGAATCGCCGTCACAAAATGTAGAGTCTTCTAAAAGTCCGCCAGATTCTGAAGAGTGATGAGTTTGACTGTGAACGATTTCGCTCACGTTCACACGAGGTACCGTTTCCGGCAGATTGCCCAAGGTCTGCGATTCAAAATATGGATTGGTCGTAGAACAGTCCTGCTCAGAACGCAGAGAATCGAGAAGGTGGACAGTTTTTTTAGTCCCCCGCGCTGCTTTCTCTTCAGCGAATCTCTTGCGGGCTTTCTGCATGCTGTCCGCGTGCCGAACAGTATTAAAGGGCCCCTAAACCCCTCCGACATTTTCCCAAACATTTCAAGTAAACAAGCGCATCGCGTGCAGAATGACGTCGCGATCAACGATGCCACACGCCGCAGCGCTACAGGTCGCGGGCGCGCCACAATTTCGAAAAAACAATAGCTTCTCCTTTCCGGTCCCCGCCATTCCCGCCACTGACATGTGTGACATCACCAGTGAAACTATGACGTTATCAGTTTCGATGCTTGCGATTGGCCGAACGACAACCGACGACTTCCGGTTACTCTGCAAACAGCTGTTCGTGCGCACCTTGCTGTTCTTGGTCGTGTTGCCGCTTGCGAATCGACATCTGCGGCCCCTAAGGGCCCGCTCACGCTAGCGGCAAGCCTGCCGCAACGGCGCGGTGCCGCAAAACGTCGGCCGTCGCCGCACGCGCGACAGCAGTCCAACTTGCACGGCAAGCTACGCCGGCAAGCCTCCGAAAAACATGGCCGCAGTGCTAAAAGCGGTTGTCGTCCACCTCGAGTCTATCAAGTGGCCGCCGTGTGCTCTGTAGCGTGTAAGCTCCGAACTGATGCTTCCATTTGCTTTAGATTCATGTCCTTAAGCTTCGACAGCAAAGTATTCGTACCGATTCAGCCCCGTTTTGGAGAGCCATACTCAAATAATCGATGCTGTAGGCTTAGCGAGTCGAGAAGGGCGCTTCCGAATGCTCGGAAGACATAGATTACGCGTTTGTTAGTTGTTTCTAATCCTCCATAGCTGGCGCCACTTGACCTGGCGCCAGCTTGGGGACATTTTATTTGGTTTTACGCGATGCTTTCTTTAATGCCGGACAGACTAAAACGCAACCGCCAAGTCGCTAGCGTAATTACACATCCACGCCTTGCGGTTTGATGAGCTCCGTGAACTCATCTCGAGCCGAGGTGGTCTGGCACGGCGTGTCCCCGTACGGGTCCCATCACGTTGGCGATCCTTTGAAGGCGTGCGCGCAACACACGGTCCATACCGGCACGATTCGTAGGGGCACGGGCCGGCACGGCAGCAACAGCGGTTAGTCAACGAACAGTGCACCCAGATACCACACAGAGTTGACGGCGAGCTGGAGCGTCGGAGTCGCCGGAGTCGCGGCAACCGGAAGTAGACGCTGTCTCGAACAGCGCGTCAGCGGTGACGTATGCCACGCGAGATGAGGAGGGGCATTCAGCGAGGAGGGCAAAGCGGTTTTGGAAGAGGGTAACGTAGGAAAGAGAGTAAGAAGCGATCGTCGCGTTTCGATCATGAAACGCGTGTAACTTCGCTATTACGGCACCGTTTCGAAAAATTCTCACGGCTACGTGTTCGTTGTAAACTCGAGCACAACTTCCTCACCTCAACTAAATTTCGACCGCTGGGTGGTTTAGGGGCCCTTTAAGAGCGAGCAACAGCCCTCATCACACACGAGGATGCGACAGCGAACGCGTGCATGCGCATGCAGGCACTTCTTGATAAACACCAAACCTGAAAGCACTTGTACATACATGAGTGCTCTAAAGACGAAGCGCGCTTGAACTTACCTTTTATTGCAAGGCGAACCCAGCCGCGCAGGTGTGTATCCAACAGGACGTTGAACTTGCAAACCTCGTACAACCACACCGAATATGCAACAACTTCTGACAACTTCGCAACCATGAATGGCGCCTGTAACTACTGAAAACGCGCGCCTTTTTCAGATGAACGCATGCGCAAACGACCAACCGTCGCTGCCGTCGTGAAGGCAGATTTCCGAATGGCAAAACTCAAAACTGTACTCAAAACTTATGAACGTTTGTGACGACGTTAGCGCTACCTGCGAGGCAAAATAACTTTGAAAAAATGCCCCTAAAAACAACAATGTAATTTTAATGTTTATTATTGCTGCTCCTAGAAGACGCGACAATCTGCAAATTACAAGATTAGCCATGGATATGTTTGGGTGTTGGAACGCAGCCACGCAGCTTCGCAACTGGTGTAAACGTTTACACCATTGCTATTGTTGCGCTTGTAACACTTGTAACGCTTACAAAAAAAAAAACAGATATCAAACTAAAAAAAAACACAAAGCGGAAAATTGCGCAGATCTTTATGCTGTAGTATCTACTTGTTTTATTCGGTGGCAGGCAAATACGTCATCGACGCCATGTTTAAAAAAATCAAACCGAAAATGCGCTTGGCAACCGCAGATCAACCGTAGTGGCTTCGTCGCTTGCAGCGATCGAGTAAAATTTGTGGCTTCAAAATTTGTGTTTTGTTTTAAAGGGCGTCGCTGCCTCGGCGTGACTTTGCACACCATATCGTCAATTATTTATAAAAAAAAGACATTTACTTAAAATTTATTTTCCTTAATTCTTCCAGAATAAAATTATTAAGCGGTCCACGAGCTTGGATCCTCACAATATATATTACGGGGGAGGCGGATTCGCCGCCTTTGTTCCCTTGCTGCGCGCCAATAAAAATTATTTAAAGCATAATGCAAACCATGACGTTGATTGCAGCTTCCAATAAACACCCGTGGTGGCATACTGGCAGCGTGTGGGGTTTTCTCGGGCGCGGCGCGCTTTCTGCGCGGTAAGAGATGGCCGAAGTGTTTTTGAAAATATGCTTGGCTGCTGTAATTATAAATACTTGAAAAGCGTCATGAATTATGCACATCACATTTTCTCTTGAAAAGTCGACCTATCGCGCGCGTGATGGTCCTCAAAGACATATCTTTGATTCGTACCGAAAACCATGAAGCTCGCAAATAAAGCGACTCGTACGCGACTAACAATATGTCCTGCGCATTATGTCCCGAGGTCGTCCGCTGGAGAAAACCAAATGGATGTAAAAATTTAATCCGACGTAGGTATCCATCGGATGTCCCCTGGACAACTGCTTTGGACGTTCGGATTTTATTCGGCTGTCCGAGGGAGTTTCAATGCCCATTGGATACGTGTCATTTCAGCTTGACACAGTGTACCTTAGACCATGGAATGCATAACATTCGCGTGTGCTCGAAAGCCCGACTTACGCCTTTTAATGAGCGGGTCTGGCCCGGCCCGTAGCCTCAAGCCCGGGCCCGGCCCAGGCCCGCGGCTTCAATCCCGGGCCCGGCCCGGGCCCGCACTTTCAAGCCCGAGCCCAGCCCGGGCCCGCCGAAAAACGCTTCGGACGGCCCGGCCGGGCCGGGCTTTCGGGCCGGCCCGGGCCCCTGCAGTGCTCTACTCAGCACAAGTTTATGCTGCGTTCAGTAAAACTTCGACATGGGCTGCCTCTCACGATAAGTGACTGTGGTCACCAATTTCCAGCTGATGTTGTGGAAGTATTGCCTTGTTTCTGTGGTTCAACTACCAGCACTCACTGCCTTATCCACAAGGATAAGGGACTGAGTGCCGAGTCCTGATCGACCGCATAAACCTAACATTGATCAACATGTTATCAAACGGCACTTCATATCGCAAGAGCTGGGATAAAGCAACATTTAGTGTGATGTACACTTTCAACACTGCAAATCACAAAACTGGCTATAGCTTTTTCTTTCTCCTTTTAGTTCACCCACCTCACTGGATACTATCTTTTACCTCCCATGACAATTCGTCTATAGCGGAGACTTCGCATCATGCAGAGGATGCCCTCAGAGTTGCTCATGCTTATGTATGTAGGCTTCATGAGAAAGCTCCAAAATATGCCATGATAATTAGCTCAAATACATTACCTACGTTTTTGGTGACCTCGTGTGGCTGTGAACACCAATATGTAAATGTGGCTTGTGTCAAAAGCTACTTGCGGACGATGCCAGACTGCTGTTCATCCCTGATCGTTTAAGCTATATGTTAACTACAAATTTGCACTCCTTACTTCAAGTGGCCACTGCCCATCGAAGACTGAGGTGATGCATGTTATCTGTTTGAAGCCCTTCACACGAAGGCATCAAGAGTGACTCACGAGGAGGGCTTCGTGTGGGAGAGTAGAAATATTAAAGCGTGTTGATCACAATAGAAACCAAAAAAAGTTCTGAGACGGGAGGAAGGCGACGGTGTTGTTCCCATGATTGGTAGTCTTTGTGTTTTAGTACTTGCTTACTTATTCTAAACACCTGAACCTCTCAGAAACATGTAATAATGTACATAACGCTGTATAATTAGAAATTACTAATGCTTACACCTTATTTGTGTGCATTGAATTTTCTACTCCCTTCTGCGATGCCCTCGAGCCGTGGAGGTAATACGAATAAAACATTTGGCATAAATATACTCTTGCAGATATTTACTGTGACTAAAGTCACCCTTAACAGCATTTAGTCTTCTTTTTTTGTACCATCTGCTTGTGATATAATTTTTATTTTATTGATCATTCTTGTCACCTCACAGTGTGCCAAAGCTAAGGTTACTGTATTTGTAAGGGACTCATAGTCTTTATCACAACAACCCGGCCTGTGTGTGGCCCTATCTATATATATATATAATGTTAGTATCTAGTGTTCTCTCTTCGGTATTTGGTGCTACAGTGCCTGCAAACAAACTGACTGATTGTTTTTTTTTTGTCTACCATGGTGCAACAGAAACTTTTGTTAACATTGTCAGCCGCTAGGTTGGTGGCTGATAATCTCTGCTCTTGCCTCAGTATATAAAGCTTTAGCATCACGAACAAGGCTGCTTTTCATGCACTCTTCAGCTGTCATATAGTCTTAATCATGGTCCATCAGTGAGCTCTCACTGTATGTTCGACATTATTTCGTATCTGATGCTATATCGTCACACCATGTTTAGTTGGAAGCCACTGTGTTCACAGCAGAGTACCATCACTTCAGTGATGCAGCTGTGTGAAAAGAGCCACCCACATGTTATCCTCTGTGTCTCGTATGTTGTCAAAACTAGCTTTTTTTTCCCTGGCTCAGATAACAACTACCTCATTTCTCTCTGATTTTGCGTATGTTACCACGGTCACCTGCAAGTTATACAGTCGCAGTATTACGTAGAATGATCGCTTCACAAAGTTAGCAAAACTACGGGAGATGTCACGAACGGTCACAGCAATGCCAAGTTGCAAGGCAGTTTATTTTAAAACATGAAATTCACAGTGATTGAACAACATTGCACACTTTTGGACCGGTCTCGCTGCAGGTAAAAAGCTGACTTGGTGCTCCAATGAGCACTTAATCGTTAAAAATATCAGGTGCAATCATTATGCATCGAACGCGTAACCGTCGGTAGCCTCGAAACTGCTCAAAACATGAACGGCAACGTAGGGCCGTAACTGCAACAGGTAAATAAGCCGAACGGGCTAAAACTTGACATGCTTTAAACACGCGTGACGTACATGCTGCGGAGGTTACGGGAAAAAGCGAGCTTTGATATTAGCGAAGCTGTGGAACCCTATGCGGCATATACATAGAGGCAAACAAACGTTCGGCCTCGGCGTACGTCTCGCTCCAAAGCGCAAGTCTTGGACGTCTACTACTCGTCGTTACGCGATGCGTGCGCAGCTGCCGTCTATCTACGCAGTCAGCCCGGCACTTTACGGCTTCAGTAGTTAGGAAACGCGTACGCAATCTCATCACCGGCGTATTCACAAAACACCACACAACAGCAGCTCTCAGTTGCTCGCCAAACTCGTCAACCACCAACGTCGGCATGCCCGCCGCTAGCTGCCGCCGCCTCGGCTGCTGGCAAAGCGGAAATGGCGTGCGCGGCACCGGCAGCCAATAAACGCCAGAGCAGACGACATGGGTAGGGTGGCTAGAATTGGGAGGTGTGAAAACCGGCCGCTCTAAGTTGGCCCCCATTCGCGATCCCGCAGCGGTGGCGCTGTAGTCGGAGGCGCTGCCAGCTTGCGCTGTGGTAATGCACTCGCGCATGGGCGTCGGCAGGATTTTGTCTTCGGGGATGTAAACCCGTGATGCATCGCGTATGGTGGAGTGGGGGAACGCTGGTGTGGCTCCAGGGAGGTGGGGGAAATGCCCCCTGCCAACGACCATGCACTCGCGTCGGTGCTAGATTTTCGCCAGTGAAAGAGCTTTATCAACATAAACAATTTTACTCACTCAAGGATCACGGCATTAGTGCGAAGCTTTCGGCCGCCAACAACCAGGCATAATTCGAGCCTCCATAATCAAACCATTCTTCGATGAAGTGTTATTTCGAATGAACCAACGTTTACATGTTTGATGAAGGTAACATTATCTTCATCTTCATAGGATTTATCTAGACATTTACGGAGTAAAAGAGAAAGCTTCTTCCTGCAGGAGCGTTATATCTTTGACGACGTTTTCTAACATTATCACGCGATAACCTTTGATACATTGTAGTTACTCGTACTACTAAATATACCTCGAGAGCGCGCCTTAATTGCCTTGTCCATTTGTTCCTTGCCATTTACTCAATGCTGAATTTGCATTACACTCGAGGTCGCGCCGTCACGGAGCCAGTATGCTCAAAGTTGAATAGAAATTGAGACAGCAATTAGTTTCATCGCTTCAACAAAATTTAATTAGCATCATTTTGTGAGCAATACACCGGTGGATACTCTTGTAGGTGATGCGCATGTATTCAATTTTTTTTAAATTTGTCCTCGCTTTATCCCTGGTTGAGCCCCTTCAAAGGCAAATGAACCCTCGATAGTGATGCAAAAGAATTTGACCACTGATATTGTCCATTCTTCACATGTTCGACGTAGCCAATTTCTGCAACACGCTCTTTACAGAGCTGCAACAAGCTGCCTACTATCTTTGAATGCAAGCGCACTGTGCTGAACACAAGTGTCAGCCTGGTTTACATATAATATCTGTGTCAAGTTGTATAGTAACTTTGATGGATACAGCTGCCCTCAAATATCCCATTTGCTAGTTATCTGACTTTGCAGCTGTCATGCAGTGCTTTCTATTAGCACGATGCACGCATTTTTGCAGTGTGTGCAGCCCGATAGCAGAATGCGCTTTGTAACTGCGTAGCCCGCTATTAAATACACAAAGTGAGCATCGCTGCGTTGCTCTTTATAGTCGATGAAAGTATAATAAATAAAATAAAACAGAAGAAAAAATAAAACGTTCAGGTTATTTCATTTATCACTTGCCCGTGCTTGTCACAGACGCGCACGCAAAAACTTTTGCGGCACTTGAACGGGTTCAGTACATTTACCTTGTGTCAAAATGTTTTTTCACAGATGGCCGAATTCTCGCTGTATCGCTCTGTCGGCCTTTGGGTTTGCCCGCTTCCAAACTGCTAATCTGTCTGCATGCCGGCGCACGGGAAAGTGACACTTTTTCCGCACATGTTCTGCACACCGAATTGCAGCGCCTGGCACAAAACACGGTCCTTGCGCATATCTTCTTTTGTCTCCGTGCGTTTGCACGAATCCGTTAAGATGGTCGCTGAGTTTCTTTTTTTTTTTGTACACATCATTCCTCTAAAGGAACACTAGCACAGGGAACTCGTAAAAGCACGTGCACGCCAACGAAGCTGACAAGCTTCGGCCGCAAGCAGCTTACACTGCCGTCTCCCCCATCCCCCATGCGAGCAGGCAGCGCCTCCGACTGTCGCGCTATATCTCGACCTAGCGGAGGGATCGCGCAACGCGGCACCTTCGGGCAAGGGAAACACGGCTCGCTTTTCACACCTCCCCATTCTAGCCACCCTAACATGGGCGTCTCCCTCGGTTTCCCCTCTCTCTCCTGCGTTATGTAGCATACGGTTGTCAAATACGCGACCCGGTGGCCGCCGTCTGCAAGCCCCGCGCCTTCTCTCTGCTCAGGCGACGTTGCGGGCATACAGGCACCAACGGCCTCCCGCCGGCTCGCTGGTTTCTCCGAACCTTACAATGTGCTTGACGTTGGTCCTAGAACGTGGCACGTGGAATGATCGTCGAACATGGTAGTCTCTCCAGCCATAGGCGTACGCAGGGTTCTCCTTCAGTGGGGGAAGCGAAGGTACGTCGCAGCGCCCCTCCCCCTCCCAATTATGTCAATGTATGGCACTGACACTGCGCCCTCCCCCTTCCTATTATGTCATTGTGTGGGGCTGACTTTGCGCCCCCCCCCTCTTATGTGAATAGGAGGGGCGCCTCCCCCCCTCCCCCCCCCCCCCCGCGAGCGCACGCCTATGTCTCCAGCAAAGTGACCCTCTGCAACAATACGCAGAGCAATGAAGTTAAATAACCGCAAGTTGTCCACTCGGGAAGCCTGCACGAATGCGCACACTGCGTTTCAAGCCATTTGAAGAAACACGCGGATTGTACACGTACAAGTTAGGAGGTGCTCGACGGACCTCCTATCTTGTACGTGTACAATCCGCTTTCTTCACGGCGCCCCTGCGCATGCGCTCTCCCCCTAGCGGAAAAGCCGCGAAACGTCTCATAATCTCGGAGGCTTTGCTTCTGTCAATACCGGTTGTCCCGGCCCCTACCAAAACGGCAGAGGGCAGCACAGGAAAATTAAAGAGGCCGATTGTGCACACGGCCGCTGAACGGGATATACAAATGTGACGTCATTTGTCAACGGAGACTAGGCCAGGTTCTGTTTTGTGTGGCCCAGTTGCTCCAATCTATGCCTAGTCAGTTTTTGCACAGTAATTTTTGATCATTCTAGTCAGAAACTCGGTATAACGTTAAACATTGAAATAGCATTTTTCCTTGAAGCCATAGATCAAAATTTATTAGTATAGTCCAGGTTCAGATTGCTGTAGATCTGTTTTTGTGAAGTTCATATGAAAACACGCGTGGTGCATCAGAATTAGAAACTGTCGCGCAGCATCAGCATAGATGGCTGGTAGTGACAGCAGTGTGCTATCCATGTGTTTGTCTACACGTGTGCAGCTTCGTCACGCCATCTCTGCAGTTATGCCTAAGAGTGGCCTCAATGCTCATGAGCCTTCCTGAGGACGTGTGCATGCATCTTTTGACACAAAAGTAAAGTTTGGAAACAATCGGTAGTCTTTAGGTTTGCTTGTTATTTTATCTGCGAATAAAAACTCACCAGGTCCCTTATGCATCCGCTTAAGTCAACTCGAAGGCGAGAGCCATCGTCTTATTCTTTCCTTGTAAGTCGATGTATTCAACCTCCAGTGGCAGCACTCCCGTTCGAAAGCTTTCTGCAACTAACATGGTTTTGTAATGCCTCCAGGGTCGAGGTCATTGTAAGCTTTCTGCGCACGTTAACCCCAACAATTATCATATTAAGCTTTCTGGGCCTCACCTTGTTTTGCACTCCCTCCGGGCTCTGCCCACCTTTGACCAAGCAAGCATTATGTCATGTGATGACGTTATTAAGTGACGTCATGATGACATCACCAATTTTGGCAATCTGTGATGTCATGATGACATCATCACGTGATGATTTTTTTCATCACTCGTGTTGACGCTACCGACGCCGGTCAATTTTCGCATTTGATGAGGCATAAGCTTTAGCCTTAATAAGAAAAACGCATGGTTGATTCCTCCGTTACAGGAATCGATACAACACAAAAGTGAAATGTTTCTTCACAGATATAGTTGAACATCTACTGTACATTGATAGATGGACAACTTGCACAATGTATATTAGCATTTGGTGGGTACAGCACCGTATGACACGGATGCACCATTGTTGATGCCTGGTCACACATATGTGATGTTTGTATTCCATTGAGCTGCGAAACTTCCTTCAGTGTATGTAATTACCAAGGCATGCAAGACAAGTATTTATTTTTCTGCAGTGACCTTCATATGTTACACAATGCAGACCTCTTAATTATGGCCTGTCTACAAATTTTGCTGTACTAGAATTCTCATGCGACCTACCTGTTATGATCTCCCGAAAGATCAGCAGTAATGTGAAATAAATAATAAGAACCTATAAATATGCAGTGCCACACATTGAATAATAAATGTTATTAAACATACTTGGCATAAAACTCAACTCCATACTTAAGGAACATGCTTCATGCACCTTCCAAAGAGTAAATACAAAAATACAGTGAACCATGTTATCAAAACTGTACACTTTATGCAACTTTAATGTTAATCAAAAGCTGTGATGATGGCAATGAACAATGCTGATGTTGCAGTGGCATGATGACACGTGATGCAACACACTTAACATCTCTGGTGCAAAACTGTTTTTTCAGACAGCCAGCAAAACTCGCATTAGAGGCTAGGTCGGAACGGTTCCTTCTGCACACTACAGAGTCTAGCTGGAGCAGCTGGAAGCTTCAGGATGAGTACATGAGGCATCGATATAAATCACATCTTGAAACTCCTCAGAAGGAGATACCAGTAGAGCAAGATATCCGTCAGTCACTCGGTGAGAAAACAAAATGAAATGCAATCATTCTTTCCATACGCCCTTTGCTCGCCAGCTGAGGAACTCCTCGTACTCTTCATCTTCCAAATCGCTTTTGTTGTCTTGATTGTCTTCCTCAGCGGTAACTTCTTTTTTCATGAGCTCCTCCTTCCTCTGCTGCAGCTGCTCAACCCGTTGCCAGTTGTGACTGGAAAAGAAGAATTATGCACAGCCATGGTGAGTAAGCATTAATGTCATCATTTTATAGAGCAATACATACTATAAGGCAACTGCCGGGGTCAGAATTTCTAATGTCAAAATAAAGTTAAGTGTTAATGGACTTTAATGCACTGCATTGCATTTCTATCAAATGGTCAGGCGTTGCTCGGGTTAGTTGACACACTGTTATGTTTAACTTGGTCAAGTCCACTTTAGCAGATCAAACATTACTTTCTCAATACGCAGCAAAGCTTAAAGTTCATTTGTATGTTCTGCAACAGTAAAATATTTGTGGAACACGAAATAGTGGTACAGTTAAAACTTAATCTAACAAAACTCGATTTTACGAATTTCCCAATCTAACGAAGAAACCGCCATTCCCCGGCCAATACGCGGGGAATGGAGCATTGCAGGGTCCCTTTAATGCAGTCAGACATTCTCGAATACATAATGCACTTTATGAAAATATGTTATCTTCCCACAGTACTGTATATTAAACGAACTAACACATCTCATTTTATAAGGATGCATGCTGCATCAGCCATTAACAGATGAAGATGAGACATGACAAAAATGAGGCATATTTACATTTGCTCGTCTATTTCTTCAATGTCGCGCTCTGCTTTGCTTTCCTCTATATCTTCGGCCATGATAGCTTCGGACACCTGGAAAAAAATGCGATTGTAAGCCACAAATTCAAAAATCGCAAATGCGCAGTGTGCACAAATCGCAGTCTCTCTGCACTCAATTCAGCATGTTAATACAGTACTACAAGTGCTAGCCTGCTCAAGAAAGCACTTTGCTTTTTCACGCTGCCCATGGTTTAATGCTGCCATGAAGACAACTTCGTTACAATCACACATAAGAGCAGTGTTGTATGCGTTACCAAAAAAAGTAACTATAAAATACATTGCTCGTTATGCTAACAAAAAAGACATGTGTTACCATCCTACGTTACCTACAAAAAAAACGAGTTACCATTACGGAAAAAAAAGTAACACACGTTACTTCTCCCAGGGTCACAAATTTGAATTGGTGCACCCTCGCTGCAGGAACCAGCATTCCGACTTAATAAACCTCATATTTATATTTCACATAAAGCCTCTAACGAAATCAATTAACTAAATTACTGATATGGTAAAAGCTCTTTAATTCGACCCTCATTAATTTGAAAAATCGGTAGGCTTGTGCGAATAGTGCATTTTAGGTTCGAAGTGAATTTGAAGCGAATAGTGATTTGGTCAAATAATTCTGAACCGAATTCAAATACTATATATCACATATTAAAAAGAAAAATGAGAATATTTGCCATGACCCAACTAACCTGCACAATGTTTTTTAAAATTTAAACAAGGTATGTATAAATGTCATTCTTTTTGGTTCAAAGGCAAGTGGAAGCAACTTTGAACAGCAGTGGGATTTGACTTTACATAAAATGCAAGTGATAATTTGTAAAATATATTACGTTTTAAAATTTACTTTACTTGCAGCATATAAGCCAGTATAACGAGATTTAAACTTAAAAAATTATGAATCGATGTGAGGGTAATTTGTTCATTTAACCTTGAAGTGGGGCTTCGCGACAGTGCAGGTTTCCCCTGGAAAGGTGTATTCACGGAACAGCAATCCTGCACTGCAGTCAAAACCACCTTTACAGGGGGTTACATGCAGTTTATCTATGTCTATTCATTCATTTCGAATAATTTAAATTCGTTTCGTAGTGAATTTGAATACTGTAGTATTCGTTCGAATATTTGAACTGCTCGAATATTCGCAAAGGCCTAAAACTCGGATAGTTCAGACGTGTTCTCTAGTCCCGGCTAGCATATGCATTGTTTCATTGCATCAAACTCTCTTTAATTCAGTCGTATTTGGCCGCAACCCGGTTAATTTGGACGATCCTCGAAGCGCTAAATTAGTGCGACGCAAAACAGAGAAAATGGCGTTCGCGAACAATCGAAACGAGGCGGCGCTGTCTGCATCGCTACCTTCATCATTTAAGACTCGTTCACAGTGAAGGCAGAGCGGCCGAAGCGGGCAAGTGACCACGGTTTCGTCCTCCGCGGATCCGGCCTTCAGTAGCTTCGTTTCGACTAGATGCAATGAGCGCCCCATGTCACAAAACTCTAAGCTCTTGAGGTTAAAGAGCTTTCAACTGCAATCCACATGCTGGCATAAAACCCGCTTGCTACATTGCGATGGACGAACAATCAGTTGCCAGCCATTTTACTGGAAAAAGCACTGTCGTCAGGTGCGCGTGTTGGCGGTGGCGATGCGTAGTAAGGGAGGGGTGTAGAGCACGTTTCATGCTACTAAATAAACGCGGGAATCTCGCTCTGTGGTCGCATTGTGAGCTTAGTCGCAGGATGACGAAAATTGCGGCTTTTACACTGCTCTTATGCAAAATAAGTGCAGGATTTACGTATTCATCAAGAAAATGAGAGTGTATTGATCTCACAGACATTTGTTTATTGTTTTTTCACACTTTCGGTAGTTCGGCATTTGGTTAATATGGACTTTTCTTTCGGTCCCTCGAAATTTGAATTAACGAGCTTTTACTATATAACTAGAAACTTTGCACAAGTGTGCCAGACTTTAGCAATATTATAGTGGCCTAATGCTTACTGTAGAGTTGCACGTGATGGCTGATAACTTCGTAGCACATGGTAAAGCCACTTCTCAACATGACAGTCAACATAAAATGACATGCCATCATCAACGCTCTCCGGAAAGAAAACATAACTGATCTCTCAACAAATTTACAGTAATTCTGACAGTGTGCTTTTACTAGCAAACAATACATATGCGCAGATCTTGTAGGAATAAAGAAATCCTTAAATTGCATAGTCCCGGAAAAAATATTTCCAGCATAATTTATTTTCACCCCTTTAACCTGTATAATTGCAGCGAAAATTGCCAGTGTTTATGCGAAGGCGTTCAACACCCAGAACAACCAGAAAAGTACACCCGCAATTCAACAACCAGAAAAGTACACCCGCAGTTAGAAGCGGATAGAAACAAATTTTATTTTAAAAACCGAACTGATAAACAGCGCTATAATATTGCAGGGCCACCTTGTAGAATTTAAGCAACAGCTCTATTTCTAAGCTGTCGTTGGACAGCATGCCTCGCTTCTTAGTAAATATGTCTGCAGCTATGGTAAATAGGCACTAAACAAATCCATTAGATCATACTCCTATTGTCAACACCCGGCAGGCCGATAGCATTCTGCCACTGCGACATAAAGATAGCTCTGGGAATGTGGCGCCTGTGAGACGCAGGAGCTTTGTTATAGGTTTCAAAACAGGAGAAAGTGCCTCAGATCAGGCTGGCCGACGTTTCGATAGGGGACCTATCTTTGTCAAAGGCGCCTTGTCATCCCTGGCGTGTTAGTTTTAAGGGGTTAGTGATGACGTCATGTCCAGTGGTGGCGCGTCTGTTGCTGTTGGTAATTTCTGCCTGGAAAGAGAGAAACTCGAAAGCAGAGGAGTGTAGCCCTTGCCACATTTCAAGAGTGTTTGCAAACACGTTCGGGTCTGCCATGTCAGAGTTAAAGGAAGCTGCAAAAAAAGAAAAAGGGGGCGGGGTACCACCAAGCGAGAGGGCGAGTGCAGCCATCACAAAGAGCTGCAGAAGGTGGTGGGGAAGGAAACTACAAGCGACGAGAAAAACCGGGCGGCTTACGTTTAAATGTCCGCCAAGGCCGCCCCTCCGGCCGCCCCTCCTTCCTTTTTCTTTTCCCTTCTTTTTTTTCCCCCTCTTAGTTGACGGGCGCCCAATTTTTGGAAGCCACCGACGACACTGGATGCATATGCCAGCCAATTACTTCACCCATTAAGCAGGAGCTTTTCAGGCAACCCTTTCAATATCACTTAAAGTAGGCAGGCGGAATTTTAAATGTCCGCCGCCCGGGTACCTATTTTTTTTTTCGTTTGTAGCTGCCTTCCCCACCACCTTCTGCAGCTCCTTGGCGGACATTTAAACGTAAGCCGCCTGGTTTTTCTCGCCGCCTGTAGTTTCCTTCCCCACCACCTTCTGCAGCTCTTTGTGATGTCTGCACTCGCCCTCTCGCTTGGTGGTACCCCCCCTTTTTTTTTCTTTTTTCTTTTTCTTTCTTTGCAGCTTCCTTTAGATCTGACATGGCAGACCCGAACGTGTTTGCAAACTCTTGAAATGTGGCAAGGGCTACACTCCTCTGCTTTCGAGTTTCTCTCTTTCCAGGCAGAAATTACCAACAGCAACAGACGCGCCACCGCTGCACATGACGTCATCACTAACCCCTTAAAACTAACACGCCAGGGATGACAAGGCGCCTTTGACAAAGATAGGTCTTCTATCTAAACGTCGGCCAGCCTGATATGAGGCACTTTCTCCTGTTTTGAAACCTATAACGTGTATCCATCTGTCGGCTCCCTTCTTGATGCAGGAGTTTTGTGTAAGACTCCTGGAGTAATTGGAATAAAAAGCAACGAGTAACGTAACACCTCACGCTACCGAAAAATGTTAATGTAAGTACATTACCCGTTACACTCTCGAAATGGTAACGAGTACATTACTAAATTACAAAAAAACGTAACACGTTACTGCCAACCAACACTGTATGAGAGTAAATAATTATTGTAGGATTTCAAGACATCAGCCATTCTGAGATATCAGGTGACCAATTTTTGTTGTAAAGTTTTGAACATAACACAATCAATTGAAACCAGCTACAATCACAAGAGATGCAGTGTGATAGTGTACCTGCACATGTATGGCTTGCTTATGCATCATTGATAAGCAAGACAAAAGATAAGCAATGATAACAAGCATAACTAAATGACAGATATTTAAAGGGAGGTGTACTGGCCAATTTTCTAGATCAGCTTATCAGCTGCTTTGCTGTTACAAAAAATTCTCCACACTTTTTCTCACTGTCTGATTACAACCACAAGAGATGGGGGCGATGACTCTGGATACAGCAGTCAATAAGCGTACAGTTCTATATACAAGACATCAAGCTGAAATTAACTCTTGCAGTTTGTGATCCTGAATGCGGCACTAAAACGAGTTGTAGATCCAGTCAAACTTACACAACATGCTATGAAAGAGTTTGATGGCATCCATGGGCGTCCGGAGGGGGGTGCAAGGGGGGGCGGCTGCCCCCCCTTGGAATTGCGGATAATATTTTTCTATGCAGTTGCGATAAGCTAGACAGCTTGATTAGCACACTCAGGTCCTGGCCTTTAGGTTTGCCATTCACTTCCGCGCGTTACAAACTACTGACTAATCTTGCCTGTCATGTCACGGCAGTGAAAGAAAGGCTGCCAGGGCTGAATGCCCCCCCCCCCCCTTGCGTATGCACCCCCCTGCAAAACGTTCTGCGGACGCCCTTGATGGCATCTAATGAGCGTGATCCTCTGAAGGACCACAAGTCTTAGGCGCGTCAAGGGGGAAGAATGCAAATTATTTTTCCCTGCATCTCGCACAGAATTTTGTTCAATGAATGTGCCCGATGTCTTTAATCACGGCAAAAAGATCAGTAGATGCTAAAAAAAGGACTCGCTGCATCACTTCCTTTGACTAAGAAGAACGTAGGTATTATGGCTAGGGAGATGAGTCCGGGCATCAAGAGCCTTTGTGCACAAGCGCATGTTGTATTCATCTAGCTTCTGTAGTCAAGCTGGATGTACTAATGAAACGGGAAACAGCGCGGTAAACGACGACAAAGAAGGAACACACACACCACACCACACGCTTCGTGTGGTGTGGTGTGTGTGTTCCTTCTTTGTCGTCGTTTACCGCGCTGTTTCCCGTTTCATCATGCTTTACCAACTAGCCAACAAGTTGACCTTACTGGATGTACTACAGTGGTAATGCGGCTCAGCTTTGAAAGAAATGGAGGAGGCCATTCACTCTTGTGTTTTTACGGTCATTCATTTGCAAAGTCCGACAAGGCACATCGGTACGATGAAAACACGCAGATACTTGAGACATCTTTTTCACAAGATATTAGCACAAAATGTTCAGGTGTCTGATGCACACTCAACTTTTCACATATGTCAGCGACACTAAATGAAAGCTGTTGTGCAAGCGTACTATGTATTTCAAATGCATATAGTAGCCGAAATATAAAGGAAATCCTTCTAACAGAGCAGGCTGACAGGAGATAAAGATTTGCAGATACTAATATGATAAATGTTCAGGAAAATGTTGTCTTACCGTTGTTTCCTCCGCAATTTCCTTCTTAAATTTCTCCCACTCCTCTTCAATTGGGTCTTCGTATTCAACATTCCTTGCCTAAATAATAAATCCACAGACAAATCAGCTTCTGAAAAATGTTTGTTAGTTTCACTAAAGGGCATGCAAGAAAAACATGGTTCCACCACTACAGTTCACATGATACAGGTTGCGAGTACTAGTAGTCAGGAAAGATATAGTAACTACAGACACACAGCAAATGAAAATTACACATATTAGTACTTGAAAGGTGGGTGCAACACTTTTTCTAATGTAGAAAATGGATGCGCCCACCCTGTGGACATCTTACTGTGAAGATTAGACCGAAAACAAATATATAAAAGCACAACTACCTTACTGGCTGCCGGCACCATCACACTTATAATGTAACTGCAGAATATTTGCACATAAATTCTCCAGGGCAACACATTTTTTTAAATTTTGCTGTTTCATATAATCATTTCATTGATGATGACTGATGCAGTGGTGGAACAGGGTACATGGGTTTGGGAGTAGTCCTGGGAGCAGGCAAAAGTGCCTTTTATATCAGGCTGGGAGCAGCCAGAAAGACCTTTTCGGGCAAGTTTGGAGCAGTCGGAAAGACTGTTCAGAGCAGATGTAGCACCGTTTCATAGCAATTGCGAAGCAGCATTTGTCCAATGCTGCATTTGGCAAACACTATGCTAAATTGTGCAATAGCCTTATTTAGCTGTGTACACACGTTTGTTGTCCTTTTCGTTCTGTTTTATATAGTTCATCGCGCAATGGACGCAGTCGTACTACTTAGTACAATGTCTGGGCAAATATGCTCGTATCCAGAAAGTTTTCTTCTAGGTTAAACTTCTCCAGAACAGCAAAATAATTTTGGTGTTTTGTTATTTTGGTGCTGTGCAATATTGGACACAAAAGATGATTCCTCTCAAATAATGTTTAGTTTTGCATACAAGACACTTTGGTGTAATCAGCTTAAAAACACTTGTGAGACGTCCTCTCTTTTCTCCTTTTTTTTTCTTCCATTGAGCATAGTGCCTGTTGAGCCAACCTCCATAGCCAATCACAGCCTTGATGAAACTGAAACTGCAACTGTTTGGATGAAACAGAAAACACGATGTTTCAGTCACGTTTTCGGGCATGGGGCTTGACGGGGCTTTGACGCAACAGGGGTGATTCGGCGTAGGATGGCGCAGGCAAACAAGTTTGGCGCAGCTGTTCCGCCCCTGTTGATGGGGTTTGGTAAGCAACAAAGTGGCTACAGCACTGCTGTGAGGGAGTCTTATGTTAATTTTGACCAGGGTGTCAGAACGAAATGTTTTTTGTTCCGACACCCTGGTCGAAATGTTTTTCGAAATGATTTTCGTTTCGGTTTTAGTTTCGTTCCGCCGCAAGAAGTTCCGTTCCGTTTCTGTTACGGAACGAAAAAAAATGTTCCGTAACGGTTTGTAAAGGTTTTTTTTAATGCAAAAATTTGAAGTTAGGGTAATCATAAAAAAGTTTAAAAAACACTGCATTTGCGATATAGTTACTTGCCCTTCTCTTAAAAAAGTGGGACAGAGGTAAAACACGTTCTTCCCACGTTCTTCAGAGGAGCGGAAGTAACTGTACCACGAATTCCTACCAACTAGCATAAACCAGTACCCTTCGAAGTCATAGTATTTATTAAAGACGATAGTCTTTCTTGGGGAACTTAAACGCAGAAATTTTGGTCTGTCTTTCTGTCTGTCTTTCTGTCTGTCCTTCTGTCTGTCTTTCTGTTTGTCGGCACGTCCCTCGATTCAGCCACTCGGCCAAAGTTGAACCACTTGCCCAAGGGCCAGCCATCGTGAACGGCTGACTAGGTTCATACTTGTGTACATTGTTGATCAAAAAGCAAACATTACGCATATCTGAGGCGCAACATCACTAGGTATGTATTAGGCGGTGTGTTCCTTTAACAGAAAATACATAGATACGCAATTTTAAAGACCTCGATGGTATGCGTTTAACGTTGAGACAGTAACGCGTTTATTAAAAGATTGCCACAGCTGAAGCGATCAGCGGTCCAAGCCGAGCAAGCGCGAGCGCCAACAACAACCGTCTTCGTCTTCTTCTATCGCAGGCGTTCTTGTCTGCGCCCTACCATGTTACAAATCACTCCACCGCGGAAAAGGAGCCATCCTGGCGACCTAAGGAACAGGTACAACTGGTGGGTCATAATGCGGCTTCAGTCGATCGACGCGAACAGTCTCGCGGCCGCGACGACGGCGGTCCGTTGATGATTGAACAGGCTCAATCATATAGTTAACTGGGGATGCTTGACGTAGGACGCGGTAGGAGACTTCGTACTTAGGCAGTAGCTTTGTGGAAAGGCCAGGAGCGGAGGAGGGAACGCGAAGCCACACCAACGTTCCAGGCGAATACGACTGAGGAGGCAGGTTTTCGTCGTGACGGTCCTTCTGGCCCTACTCGCCCTACAATGTTACAAACCCAGCTTCTTAAGGTGCGCTGAAAATGCGACTGCGCTGAAACTTGTCTTCCTCCGTGCCCTCTGCACAAGCTCATGTTCTGTTTCGGTTTCGGTTCAGTATTGCATTGTACGAATGACAGGGGGCGCCGCTCTGGCATTCCTGTTTTACCCAGGCGACGTGTAAGTAAGAGAGTTTGTGGAGAGTACTCGTTGAGTGCGGACGTTTCTTCTCCTTCGGCGCATCGCGCCAAACAGCGTGTTCGGGCTGGCCGGCGTCCCCACCGGTCGCGTTGGTCACCTCCGGTCTTCGCCTGCCGCAGTGCCGGGACTACCAGCCCGCAACACAGCACTCGTGTTTCCCGACGTATTGCCAGATGGCGTCCATATCTCACGCAGCGCCTCTTCTATCGTCTTTAGACGATATTTGCAGCGAAGCACGCAGATACGCGGCCAATTTTTTCTCAAAAATCAATTATGATTTTTTTTAGCGGGCTCAATGCTTTGTGTCAAGGGTGTGAGCACGATTTCAGAAGCAGCACGTCATTGAGTGCACTCTCTGATGTACGAGACTGCTGTTCTGATAAAAATATCGCCAGGCCTGTGCGGAACACGCAGCATAGTCACAGCGAAAGCTGGAAGAGCGGCCTTTCTAGAGCCCGTTGTAGACTCTCTTGGCGCAACTAATACAAGTACACATGCAAGGTAGCCACTACGCCATAAATAATCGTAATTTTTCTGAAGTAGCGAAGTTTCCACTATATCATTTTTCGTCATTCTTCGGAGAACCTTGGTACCTGCTACACATCTGTAAGGCATTGTGTGCACTTTGTGCTGTGGCTGATGATGAAGAATTATGGCTGAGCCCTTTGTAACGGGTTGGAAGCATTCAATGACCGACTCATTGCAAAATTCGCATTGTGTGAAGCCAGGTTGTTATTTTACTCTTCTACCACACTATATTACATATGTTAACACGATTCCTTGCCCAACATGATGCCTGCATAGAGTATTTTTGTGAAGGAGTAGCCATATCGTAGATCGTAGACATCGTAGCCATACTAAATCACCAGGAAGTGTGAACATTAGCCATGCGACAAAAGAGTTACATGCAGCGGTGTCAGTTACTGAGTTTACTCATGTAAAGCCAGCACTTTCACTCTGGAGTGCAAAAATTTTGAAACAGAAAAGAGACACTAGGCATGATACGTGCAGCTGCATGTGTGTACTCCAACAGTGCAGCGACGAACCACTGAAACCTGAGCAGCATGCTCGAAGCACGCTTGTTAATTTCTGCAAGCCATTACTAGATGGCACTACCTACTTTGACAAGGGCATCATTACCACCTTATTCCGTGAGATGGTGATCATGCAGCATAGATCCGGCTTGCTTCAACACTCTAATCGGTAGTTTGCAAAGAAAAAGTTCCTTAACTTTTTGTGGTATCGGCTGTGCTGGTGTGCACTGTTCAGCAGGCTTAGCTGCATCATGCTTTCATGCACATTAAAAGGGCATTACTGCAAAAAATCTGCACAGAATTATTTAATGCACAGGGTAGTTAGTCCACAGCACGTGTAATGTGGAGCTTTCGGGCTTGGATCCCAGTGCTGCCGAGTAGTTTTTTCATTCAATTTCATTTTCTTTTATTTTGTTAGGTACAACAGCTCTATTCAAAAACCTACAAATAATGCCCGCCATGGCTTCATTATCTGTTGCCTTCACATGGGTGTGTCAAATAAAATCGAGCCCCTTGATCAATTCACCTTTTCATTCTTATGTTACAACACTTGTAAACAAAGCAATTAAAAGCACTCACTAAGACGAAAAGCTTTAAAAATAAAGTATGATCCTCATGCAAATGCCACAATCCATAATATAATGTAAACTAGACAGTATTGTTATGTGGAAGGAAGAATTGCAGCTTTTTTTTTTCAAATTTATGTATACCTTTGCATCCAAGATGGGGTCATCAAAGAAGCCCTCTGGCAAGGCTTCTGCAGCTGCCTTCTTAGACGATGTCTGCGGCTTTGGTTGCGGAGGCTGACTTGGCGTAGTTTCTTTTGGCTGACTTACGGAGGGTTTATCAAAAAAGTCTGGAAAAACAGAAAATGCCGTGTTGATGATTTCACTAGACATTCATTTTACACATTCATTCACTTAAGGAATCCATGAAGGCTCTCAACAGGCAAAATGTTAAAGGGGACTGACAACCAATATTTATAGTATATACCCATTCTTTATTAAATGCAACAGAAAGCTCATGGGTCACAGACTCGAATAACTGCAGTGATGGAGTGAACGTCATGAAGAATCTTCTGTCAGTATTTTGCTGTCTGTGTGAGTGTAAAGTAGTACACTGAAAACAACGACAGGTGAGCTGAGCACGAAAGCGATTCAATTTTGGTATTGGTGAGGATGTGCCAGTAATGATAGTTGACTATTAATGACATGGCGGCATCAATTTAGAAAATAATCAGTTGATGACCTTTTGCACATCAAAGGGAGGTCAAAGAACTTCGCATACTCAATTGCAAACTTCTGTGTTCGGCTCCGCCACTCCACTTGTTAACGTGAAGCGAGCGCTGCTTGTCAATGTCAACATTTTTTACAATGTAACATGCATGAAATAAAGCATAAACCCCTAAATCATACTATAAATACTGTAGCTTTTAGTGCCAAATCTTAAAGCACTAAATAACAGCCGACTACCTACTTTGAATGGCTTCAATGCATGGTGCTGAGACCTCTAGCAAAATAGTGCTATATAGCAGTTCTTGTCAGTCAACAATGCAGCTATGACAGGCCCCGTAGTGAAGGACTCCCAGTTAGTTTTGACAGGCTGGGACTTTTCAACATGTTTAAACACAAACCACACGAGCATTTTTATGTATTACCCTTTTTCAAATGCGGCTTCCTCATGACTCAGACTCGCGTTCGCAACTTTCCATTCTGCAGCAACGCAAGGGTTCTGTTGAAAGTTAGCGCATGTGTTGCTTTGCGCTAAAAAAATCAAATAATGCAGCAACACCTGTGACCCCGCTGACAGTGCTTATCATAATTATGATGTTGTGGGACACCTAATAGCCTCACCCTGCATCATTGTACCAATGTGTCACTCTCGCACATTAGAATGCCATTTGAGCAGCATCGCACCGGTGGTCAAGTGGTTGGAGAGTCCACCTCCTATGTGGGAGGTATTGGGTTCGATTTCCAGTCTCGCTGGCCGCCCACTGGCTTTTGATGAGGAGAGAGGTGGCTCGGCCTGGCTCTTGGTGTTGGGGCTGCTCATTTCTCAAGGTGACCTCCTTTTCCGTATAACTTCTTTTGGGCCTAATTGGTTCATAATCCTAGAGGTACATTTACAGCGCAAACGTAAAGACGCACCACAAAGAAAGAAACGACACACACAAGCGCTGACTATCAACTGACTTTATTAAGGCGATTGTCAATGCATTTATACCTCCAAGGCAGCCTTACCGCACATGCGCCACGCAATCAACATAAAAACAAAACTCCTCTCATTTGGATCACCCATCAGCTCAAGAAAGTGGCAGGCAGGCATGGTGTCTCTATGGCGTTGTCTGCCCCAAACAAGCTTTCCAAGCTATGCTCCCGCTCCTGCGGTTTGAGCAGAGAAGGATGCCAAATACGACATTGTGTGACCTACGTCCCGTGTACCGTCGGTGTGGTTTATGCCATCCCGCTTTCGTGTGGTAGGACCTATGTCGGTCAAACTGGAAGATGCGTCAACGAGCGGCTCAGGGAACACGCGCAAAAGATTAACAAGAATGCAGATAAAGGAGCCCATCTTGTGGCTCACATTAACGCTTGCTGCAATTGTGAGGCACGATTTGAAGGGACGTCGATCCTTGGCAGGAGCCACAATGAGCATGCGCGGCTGGCATTAGAAGCCTATCATATCAGAAAAAGGGCTCATCTTTGCATAAGCGACACGTCTCTGTCTCTGCACTCATCTGAGTTTGATTTCATTTCATCACGTATGTAATACACCGATTCTTTGTTTCCACCTTGTTTCAGTTTTGTTTTTATGTTGATTGCGTGGCGCATGTGCGGTAAGGCTGCCTTGGAGGTATAAATGCATTGACAATCGATCGCCTTAATAAAGTCAGTTGATAGTCAGCGCTTGTGTGTGTCGTTTCTTTCTTTGTGGTGCGTCTTTACGTTTGCGCTGTAAATGTACCTCTAGGACCTCCTTTTCACTCTCTTCTTTCGCTCCCTTTTCCCTCCCCCCCAACGATGCTGTGCCGCGCTCCCTTTTGGGTTGCAGAACTGTTTTTTCTCTCCTCAAGAAGAAGAAGATGTTTAATGACAAGAAAGAGGAGACGTCAGCTTGGAAAGCAGGTTTCTAGCCTGCTACTCCTCACGGGGGTAAGGGGAAAGAAAGAGAAAGAGGGAGGTATGATAGTATGGTATGGCACAATAATTCACTCTGTCCTGCACGGGGACAGGACACGCGTGAAAGTCTTTATACCGCACATGCTCTAAAGACGATCATCTAAACCTGTCTCGATTAGAAATTTTAAGATGCACTTCAAACTCCGTTGGGCGTGGTCTGCACGTTCCCAAGCACCCAAAAACTTCTCCTCCGAAAATGGTCGAGACTCCAGGCGATCTATGACGCACTTAAGTGACTGTCTTTCGATCGCGTATTGAGGGCACATGCACAGGATATGGTGAATAGTCTCTGACGTGTGACACACACTGCAATTAGGGTTTTGCTCCTGTCCAATCTTGCAAAGGTATCTTCATGTATAAGCATCACCCAACCGTAATCTATGTATTAATGTTTCCTGGTCTCTTCTTAGGCGGAATGGAACCACCACTGCAGCTACTTAGAGGGGCTGGGGTGTACTGCTATATGCACCTTACTATCGCTTTCTACGCTTTGTTTTCCAGGTGGCTGCCAACATTTGTTGCACTTATTTCAGGTTACCCAGTAGTGTGATCAAAAGCAACTGCCAGACTAGGAGTTGCTTCGTTTCAGTGGTTACTACTGGCTGGGTCTCCCACCACCAAACAACACTGCTTAGTCAATGATTTCAAACAGTTGGAGCCTAACAAACCTGCCTCCTTGATATGACACCTCACAAACTGCGCTAATGGTGTGGCCACTTCTTGAACAGCAGATTTCTGTGCATATACAAATGAGGTGACGTGATTCAGGCACAAGGGCAGGCAATGCATTCATGCAAAGCACTGCGAGAAAGGGCCAAGAAAACCGCTATTATTTCCTTTTCGTGTCTTGAAGTAAAAGAAGGAAAACTTCAATGTTACAGTCATGTACTGGTTCATGCAAAAACAATATGTTCTTTAAATTTTCGGTTAGGGTTCCAAGTCCAATTCAATATACAGGTGGAGACTGTGCCATGTAGACATTTTAAGGCATTATTCATTGTGCACTGGCATCATCCTTGCATTCAAGAATCCATAATACTATGCTGTAAACGAAAGCAAACATTTTACTTTCTACTCTTGTCACTTGTTTGTTCCTTTCCCTCTGAATAGAGTAAATTGACAGTGCATGGCTGCTTTTGCATAGCACTGCCATTTGCTAGTCTCACAGTGGTGGCTTAGTGACTGCTGCGAGCAGGCCAGGATCATTTTTTGCAGGGGGGTGTTCGCCGTGCACAGCCGGGTCTAAACCACTTTTTCTAGAGTGGTGCCGGCAGTTTTCCCCGCCACTGCGAGGGAAGGCCAACTTGCTGGGGCACTTTTGAGACACATGGAGTTTGATATATCGGTTGTTGTTGCTATTTTTGTTCGATGTAACAGTAACTTTTGCTATATATTCTCAATGCAAATTTACCGTGTTTAGAAATTGTTCGATATACGGGATAATTTGATATAAACGGGTTCGATATAGTCGTGCTCGACTGTATAGTATTTTCCGCACGATAATGAAAACTTGTAGACTACACAGCACTCGCAATCAACAATTCTAACTTGATGTTTCTTGTCACAAGCTAAGTGAGCGACTTTATTTGGGCACGTCAACCTGCAAAGCTCCCCCAGTTTTTTGGGCGCTGAAAAAACGACGCGGACATTAGCTCGCTACAATGCAGAGCACAGCTACAGTGCAAAAAATAGCCTTTCAGCGGGAGGGTTCCTAGCAGCGCACTGCAAAAGGTGTGGGTGTTCCCCTAATCTGCATGGCTGTGTTACAGGGGCGGATTATCCAGGGTTCAAAGGGTTCAAATGAACCGGGCCCTCCGGTTGTAGAGGGCCCCCCAAGGGCCAGAAAAAAATGGCCGACTTCGTTGTTTTGTTCGAAAAAGTTTAACCCTCCTGCTGAATTCCCCTGATAGAAACAGATTATCTATTTCAATAATCAATATACAAGCTTCTAAGAGGTTGTTCGTTGCATAACGTGCATAATCTTGAAGTCAGTTCACAGTTCTGCAGTCTGTGGTAAAAACCTTTTACTCGCCCAATACCATGCATCGTGTAGAGGGATGGAGCTGATCCAGCGGATGGACACACAGAGCAGCCTGACGAGGATTTTAGCAGCTACGGTCCAACACGCAATGCGAAGGCGCATAGAGAGTGGTTCCTGTTTGAAATATCGTTTAATGCGCTGAATGAAAATAACCGGTAAGAAGCTGACGCATAGGTATGCTATATTATGCTTTCATTATAGTGTAAACAACGCACCATGATATATTTGTATGTTAATAAAGAAATTTCGTGCGCCTTCACGCTCTGGAGCTCTGTACTCGTCGTTGTCACTGCAGAACAATCGGATACGCTGACCTTAAAGGTAAGCACTTCAAAATTTACATTCGTGCGAGTATTGGAAACTGCAAGCGCATTTCTATATTTGGGCACTTTACGATGGCTAACACGTAGTGTGCACGTTTCGTGCGAGAGTTGCAGAGCTTCTATTGTCCTTACTTTCAAAGATTGAGGCACTACCAACATCTTTGCGAGACCCTTGGGAATATTAAAATAATATTCAGTGGATTAGCATTTGAATACGTTTATTGCGAATATATTATTACGCAATGACTAAGTGGGTGCATTTGCTCTTGTGTTGCCTCCGTCATTATCAACTAATTTTATGAATAAGCAAGTGCGAGCTTTTCTTACTAACTTACTCAGAGCGGCCGATTTCGCCAAGCTTGGACATTTTGTGCTTTATTTTTGCCACCTTTGGAGACTGTCGGCGACCATTCATTGGAATGAGCGAGCATCGCTGTAATATTCACCTGAACCAGAACGCTTGAGAATGCAACTCGTTGCGAAGATATGTGAACCATAATGATATAGAGATCTTATTGTAAAGTCAATTCCGGCTGTATCGTCTTATTCTGTGCACTTCCTTCATATTGTAGACAGATAGAGATAATGTCGAGAGAGTAATCGGTAGACAGGAAGTAGCAGAAACTCAAACTACGCGATAAACTCTCGTCAGTGAGTTTATCGCCAATATCAGGTTTCTTCGGTAGCGTTTCATTGTCTTGTTAAACTACCGTAATGTTACTCATAAATTTGTTTTGAGAGTATTCTTCATTGTCGCTCTTACTAAAAATTATTTCTAGAAAAGCACACTTTGAATAAGTTACTTATAGATCATAAACTTGGTTTGCAGGCTCTGTTACTGTACCATGCCACGGAAAAAGGAGTTCCCTGGCGCTCGAAAGCGCCATTTGGCAACGGAGAAAAAAAAAACGCCAGGCCTGCGCTGAAACCGCAGCACAGTCACAGCGAAAGCTGGAAGAACGGCGTTTCTAGAGCCCGTTAAGCTCTCTTGGGGCTACAATACAAGTACACTAGAAAGGTACCCACTACGCCATAAATCACAATTTTTGTGAAATTGGGAAGCACCTACTAAGCCATTATTCATCATTCTGCGGAGAAGCGAGGCACCAGCTACACGTCTGTAAGGCATTATGTGCACTTTGTTGACGCGACGACTGATGACGATGAAGAATTATGGCTCAGCCCTTTGTAATGGGTTGGAATCTTTAAACGGCCCGCTAGTTATGTAATTTGCATTGGGTGACGCCCGGTCGCTATTCCCCTCTCCCGTCATGCTGTATAACATATGTTGACGTGGGAGAGTGACGGGGGGGGGGTAGCGAAGAACTTTACTGACACCCCGAGGAAATGTATCATGCGCTTATGGCCTTCCTTGGCAACCAATACAAGTGCACTTGCGAGGAACCCACTACGCTATAAATCATTATAATTTTACTGAGATTCCAAGGAAGTGGATCATGCGCTCATGGGCTTCCTTGGCAAACAAATGCATTTGCGAGGAACCCACTACGCTATAAATCATTGTAATTTTTGTGAAGTAGGGCAGCAGGCACTGTGCCATTTTTCGTCATTCTACGGAGAGCGTTGGTACCTGCTAAACCCATGTAAGGCATTATGCGCACTTTGTTGATGCTGTGCCTGATGACGATGAAGAATTATGGCAGAGTCCTTTGTAATGGGTTGAAAGCATTCAGCAACCTACTCGTTGCGCAATTCGCATTGTGTGACGCCTGGTTACAGAATTCGCTTTGTGCGACGCTTGGTGCTTATTTTACTCTTCTACCACGCTATATTGCATATGCTAATGTGGTTACTTCCCGACATGAAGCCTGTATAGGACCTTTTTGCAAAGCAGTTTCAAGTCCTGTTACTCAGAAAGAGCTAGAACTTGCCATCGATCAATTGCCTTTATCGAAAACACCAGGCCCTGATGGAATATCAGGTGAATTTTATAAGGCTTTTAAGGGACGTCTATGTCCCATTCTAATGAGAATTTTCTCAGAGGCGTTAGAGATCGAGGCTTTTCCGCAGTCTTTCACAAAAAGTCACACAATTTTGATTCCAAAGAGTGCTGATAAAGAAAAATTACGTCATGCTGATGGTTACAGGCCCATAACGTTATGTAACGTAGACTATAAGATTTTTGCCAAGATTTTAGCTAATCGGTTGCAGTTTGTAATGTCGATTGTTGTTGGACCCCATCAAACATGTGGACTGAAAGGCCGTTCTATACAGACTAACATCCACATCGCTCGTACTATTCTAGATTTTTGCTCAAATTCTTTTGACCAACTTGCATTACTGCAAGTTGACCTCGCAAAGGCATTTGATCGTGTTTCTCACTCGTTTCTGTTTTCCCTTTTAAAGCAAGCTAATGTGGGCTCAACATTGTTAAAAGGAGTGAAACTTTGTTATAATAATTGCTCTACGCGCCTAATAGTGAACGGTCATCTCTCGCAGCCTATATCTATCTGCTCTTCTGTTAAGCAGGGATGTCCTATGTCGCCGCTACTTTTTTCTCTATACTTAGAACCGATGTGCTTGCATATTATTCAGTCTCACAATATTCATGGCTTCAGACTGCTAGAGAATGAAGTTAAAGTTTTAGCATATGCAGATGACATTGCCTTTTTTTGTACTGACAAACCCAGTATTGAAAGGATTGTTGATGCAGTAGAGCAATTTGGTAGCGTCTCAGGCGCACAGGTAAACTATTCTAAGAGTTCAGGTTTGTGGTTTGGGTCATGGGGATCTACACCTGATCAGTTTGCCGGTATTGAGTGGTCTGTGGTGCCACCAAAATATCTTGGTGTTCCACTAAGTGCACACAAGTCAAGCGCACAGTACTGGAAAGATAGGGTGGCAGGCCTTGAGCGTTATGCTAAATCTTTTATACCACATAACCTTTCAATTTTCGGTAAAGCGGAAACGTGCAACAAGTTTTTGGCTACAAAACTTTTCTATGTACTACAAGTGCTGCATTGTGCTAGAGCGCATATTCAGAGCTTTCATCGTAAATTTGCAACATTTATATGGTCATCAACATATGAATCCATGAGACGAGACAATCTATTCAGACCAGTTAGTGCAGGTGGGCTAGGTCTAGTACATCTGTACGTGTGGCAAATTGTATCTCGCTACTTCTTTTTCCGCGACGCTTCTCACCCTATTATTCGAGCATTCTTGCAGGTAAACCTGGTAAATGTGCTACCTGATCTAGTAGTTTCATCCGATTGTTCTCCACGACCATGTTTATGGGGATTTATGCGAGAAGTTTATTTCTCTGTTCGTTTTTTAACAGTTAGGTTTTCAAATGAATATTTGTACTGCGTATCACGCAAAAATCTTTACAGAGATTTAATAGCGATGCTGTTTCCGCCACCACTTTATCGTGCAAAATACTTGGGACTGCCAGGACATGATGTCTTAGATCGAGTACGTAAAATGCCGCTGACACCATCGACAAAAACGTTCTTTTTTAAATTACATTCAGAGACTTTGCCTGTGAAGACTTGGCTTCGTTCAAGAGACATTTTTGTGTCGTCCGTTGATTGTCCTCTGTGTGATGTGCCAGAAACAATTGAACATTGTTTTATAGACTGCAGAGATGCAATCTTATTTTGGGATGTGCTCCAACGAACTCTTCAAAAAGACTTTGTGCTAAATTCCCATTCCGTGCGATATCTCTTGCCAGCGAGTTGTAATGACGTACCATTCGACATGTTTCTCCTCATTGGAATGCATAGCCTGTGGAAGACGCGCATGTTGCAGAGAAACGCAGAGCCGATAGTTTCCTCAACAGCCCACTTCATTAGGTTGGTCACTCAGCTAAGAGATGTCTACGAGCAAATGGAATATCAACCAGAATGGCATACGGCATTGGTGAGGTGCTTATCCTTACCGCTGTTCTAGCACACAATTGAAAAATCAGTTATGTGATGTATCCGCTATAGAGGTGATTGCGAATTCTGTAGTGTCTTCTGTTCGTCATTGTGTTGCGATAAGAGCATAATCAACATATTAGTTCTTTGTCTGTATTCAATTGCTTTCAAGTGATATCCTATGTTGAATAAATACCATGAAAGAAAAAAAAATACCGGCATGGCTCAGAGGTTGAATACTGGGCTCCCACGCAGAGGACCCAGGTTTGAACCTCGTTCCATCCTGGAAATTTTTTCTTATTTCGTTTTTTTTTCTTATTTCGAGGGATACTGGTTACGGACACCGGCGGCGGCGGCGGCGGCGGACAACTACGGCGCCAAAACCGACCGGTGAAATGATCTCATAACAGCTTTCGCTGTAAAACACTTCAGCGACACCTTAGGAAAACTGCCTAAGCTTTCTAGCTATTTTACCAGTGGCAATAAAAGCTCGGCCAGTAATCCGTCGGCCAGTGAGACCAGAGAAGGTGACCAGAGAAGGTGAGACCGTGCGCTCAGCGAAACTGTTTGTTCCGAAGCTGGCGCAAGCGAGGCGCTCTCTTCAATGGCTTTAAAGCCAACAGCCCCAACGAGCATGGTCGGGGAACCAACTTCATCGCATACTGCGATGAAGCCCAGTTCTCCATGGACGAGCAGCCCGACTGAGACAGATCAGCCATTGCCTGATGAGCGTCCTTGCATGTCTATGGATCCCGCGGACTGGTTTCCCCTGCGCGTAGCCACTGTCAACTTTTGGGTGGCACAAACCCAGGATGTCTGTGAAAATGCTAGAAACATGCAGGGTGATTACTCTCGCTCGAAGCGGTACTTTCAGCCAAATGACGTGGCACCGAAGGGCTACCACCGCCACTTCAAGCAAGAAATGTTCTAGGCTCACCGCACCAACGGCGAAGCAGTCTTGTGCGAATGGCTGCTGCACAGCCCTTCCAAATGATCTGTATATTGCTTTCCCTGTACTCTGATGTCAGCAAGAAAGAGCCAATTTTCGGAACCAGATGGGTTCAGTTCATGGAACAAGGCATATGCAAAGTTATAGACACACGAGGAAAATGAGTGTCATAGACAATGCGTGCTTGACCTGTGCAAGTGACGTTCTCTTAGAACGTCGGTCATTGGATCCTTTAAAGAGCGGTGATGCGGTGATGTCGATGTCAGAGGGATGTTAGCACATTAATGGCAGTCACGTGTGTGTACACTGACATGGTATAAATGTGCCTTCTTCACAGAAATGAAGATCAGTTGTAAGTCAGCGCCTGTCGCCGTCTGTCTCCCTTTCGTGTTCGTCCAAACATTCGCGCTGTTTTTCCCTCCTTTGAAGAGCAATGCTCGGAACGGGCAACTTGGTGGAGAAATGTTCTTCGCCACGTAGTTGCAGTGGTAATGTTCCTTGCAGAACGAGGGCTCTCTCTCGGAGGATCCAATGATTTACTCGGGTCTCCTCAAAATGGCAAGTTCCTTGGGTGTCTTGAACTGATCGCCAAGTTTGATCCTTTCCTTGCCGCCCGTATAAAGAACTTTGGGAACATTGGACGTGGAAAAACATCCTACCTCTCCTCTCAACCATTGTGGAAGAGGTTGTGGAAGCCCTCGGAGCTGAAGTCCAAAAAAAAAAAAAATCACTTGCGCGGTTGCGAGTGCCAAGTACTTCTCTCTTTCAGTTGATTCTACACCTGATTCGAGTCACAAGGATCAACTTAGAGTGGTCGTTCGCAACGTTGCTAACGATGAGCCTGAAGAACATTTTCTCGGATTTTTGCCCATAACCAGTCACAAAGGGGAAGATCTCGCGAAGAGAACGCTCGACCTCTTAGAAAATCTTGAAGTTAACTTCCAAGACTGTCGTGGCCAGTCATACGACAATGCGAGCAATATGGCTGGAAAATACTCTGGCAAGGAAGAAACAAACACGGTGCTTGGACTGCACTTCTAAGTGTCGTATGCATTCCTTCTTTTCGTCTAAACTTCTCGCACAGTTTATTCTTCTTTCAGTATGATCCAACGAACCAGACAAATCTTAATGCTGTCCATGTGTCTTCGTCTTCTGATATAGTTAATTATTACGATGACAATCTCTCCACGTGCTCCGCAAGAACGAAAACGCCCAGGTGATATTAAACACTCCGGGGAGGCTTAGAATAAATATGGCTTGTGTTCTTTGCAGCTAAATCTAAAAATCGTCAAGTCTCAAGCATGACCAGGTGACAAAGCGGGAAAGAAAGGGGGCGGGGCGAGGGGGGAGGGGCCCCCCTCATTTTTTTTGAACCGGGCCCTCCGCACTGTTAATCCGGCCCTGGCTGTGTAGTTATCGACCGGTTTAGAAATCAGACCACACGTGAAATAAAAGAAGCCGAAGCTATAGCAGAATTGGGGGACTTGTGTTAGCTCGCCGTCAGTTGCTTTGACGGAAAAGGAAATGACGTTTCTTGGTTCACGGTCACGTGCTAGATGAGTTGTGTTTTTTGCGCATGTATAAGGTGGGTGTGAAGGTCATGAATAAACAGTTGGAAGTTTAGCACCTACCTGTCTCTTCTTTGTGTGTCCTGTCTACTTCTGGTATGTACCGCGCTAATACAAGCTAAGCTCATGGATGACTAACTCGCTCGAACTACAACACTTCTGAACTTTATATAAGCGTTTCTTTTTGTTTCGAAGCTGTCGAATATGTTTGGTGAACCATGGATTGTTTTTATCAGCTGTTATGTTTATCGACCAATGCACACAACTCGTTTTAGAACATCATCCAGTTATCTTCAATGGGCCTTGAGTAGAACAACAGTAAAAGTGAACGACTAAAGAAAGAGTCAAGTTTTTGTGAATTTCAACATAGTTTCCCTTGTTATAATCGCGTATAGTCTTTGTTTCAACTCCTGCGATTTCAAAGGGGACATAAATGGTTGTCTGAAGTAGGTTGTGGTCACTGAAACCATCTTATATTATGGCCGATCGCCTACTCCGGTCACCAGTTCGCACTCCTGGCTTGTGCGACAAATTTTAATTTCGCTGTCTTGGCCCATATACAGCCTTAGAGCAGACCTCTCCCGTCAATTATCGCGTCGAACCTGTCATTGCTCCAACTTACCGGTACCGTCGCGGTACCGAGATTGTGCATGTCTCTTGTATGAAGCCTTTCACAAGGCGTTCTTCGCACCTTTAAGTTGCGGCCAGGATGGCCGCTTGCACGCAGGGGAAATTAGTGTGGGCATTTATCAGGCACTTCCTTATCATCTGTACATTATCATCATCACATGGTGTTCTTTATCATCTTCGCTTGTGGGGACACATCTTGAGATTGTTCTGTGCCTCGGATGTGATCGATTCACCTAGTCATGAAGACACATTAAAAGGCGTGTCAACTGCGACGTCACAATATGTGTAATCTGCCCCGTAGTATCTGGCGCAGTCGTAAGAATCAGGTCTAACAGATTATTACCACGAGTCGTGGGATGAACAACCTGGGATAAATTAAAGTCTACAGTTAGATTAATAAATTCTATTGAGTGGGGGTACGATGAGGACAGCTGTGACCGTCAATTAGGGGGACATTGAAATTGCCGAGGAGGTAAGTGAATTTACTCGAACTGTGTTGCTTTATCGAGCAAATACCAAACAGAACCTTCGTTGTGGAACTGAGACACACGGCCCACGCAACCTCTAGCTCAGAATCTCTGTCAACCACATGCAGGATCAACAACTGCATTTACAAAAAAAAAAAAAAAATGCTCAGCAAACTATGTATACCACCTTCGGGCACCGATATATCGAACCTGTTGTACCGAGTTATTGTATAAACCTAACCATTGTAACATGCCCTTGCAAGTCCCATGCAAAAGTCTAGGTTAGCTTAATAAGAAACCTGTATGTAGAACATTCACCTAAACTGTACCTGTATAGCTTCTTACATGATTAAAAATATTCATGTTCAAAAAACAGTACTGTTGTTGCTGATTATATCAAGCAAGCCATTGAACCTCAAATAAATTACATGGCATAAAGGAAAAATGAGCATGGTGACTTTTCGAGATAAAGATAGCTAATAACAATTTCTTTTACTAATTTGCACTGCAACACAGTGATGTTATGTGACTATGCACACTGTTACTGGAGCAGGCACCTAGGTAAGGGGGGGGGGCTGAATTCGTCCAACCTTCCATATTCCCGGGCCAATTTTTTTTCTTTTTGTCATAGAAAGACCTTTTTTCGAACAATTAGGCCATGCCCCCCCCCCCCCCAAAAAAAAAAAAATTCCTGGCTATGTGTCTGTACTGGAGGGAACTGCTTTGCAGTGAAGTATTCAGTGGGTGTCCTACATATCCCATATTGATTTGCCCCTCCACTGAACTATTTTGATCACCTTCAGGTCAGATATATATTGGTTGAACTGTATTAGATTCCTCATTTTAACTTATGTACAAACTTATGCACAGTACCATCCACTCTGTTAAAGGGAACGCTCGAATGAGCACCCTTCATATTGCTGGCCCCCTAACGGCAAGTGGGTGGGGAAACTTCGTTCGTGCATGGCACTGTTCTGTCAAAAGGAGTCGCAACTGTCAACCACCAGTAGTTTTGCAAGACAGTGAAATCCAAATATGCCCTGCATGCAAGTGTTCCCTTTAACAGTGGACCCAACTGTACAAGTCTATTCACCTAAGCCACCAGAGGTGATGAGGCAAAACAAAAGCCTATTTAAAATTTAGTAGCATGGCACCTCAATGATACTAAAAGACAATCGTAGTGGTTTCGTTTTTCTATTTACGATTCTGGTGCCTACTGAAAAAAATTCCAAATGTGAGTGTTTTCTTTTTATTTCCAGAGTGAACCCATTCCGTAATGTCCAAATGAAATCCTGGTTGGCTAAAGGCAGCTGACCGGATATATGGTCTGCACAAGCTTCAGTGCGGTGACTGAGCCACAGTGCATAATTTTTGCTTAATTGTGGCATGGTGCCCAATTAATATATGAAATTTTGCCTGTCCTGCTTAGACCAAGATGCTAGTCTGCAGTATGTACAAATAAAAAGATAAATGAAATTCATCTTATTCAAACTGCCTGCCAAGACGTGCAAGGCTTTTTTTTTTAATGACATGACGAACTTCTTACCTTTTGCACTTGGCAGAAGTACAGCACAGTATTTATTTCTGCACCTCTATAGACATTCAGTTGCAAGTTGCAGGTCCATACCTGCGAACTCTATTTGCCCTGAAGGCTCCAGATCTCCCAATGAACAGCTTTAGCCCCACTAGAATAAAAATAACAAAGGAAAGCTGTTCTAAAAATTTCCTGACCTCAAAGAACCACCACAGCTTGCCTTGGTTATCTACCGTTCAGCATGTTGCCCTGACGAGGAACTCACCATAACATGGCACAGGTGAGCACGCACACTGGCTCGACGGATAATTCATTTCAAATTCTCTTTTGAATTTTGCGGTGCTGCGAGCCCCGTTTTCGCTTCATCCGTTTTCAAAAAATTCAATATGGGCAGGGCCAATTTGTGCATGACCAAGGAAAGGTTCTTCTCGTATTCTGCTACAAGAGCCGGAGGACTTGCCGCCCTGTCTATGTAGTATGTAACGACTCCTGAAAAAAAAAATATTTTTACAGCACCATTTAAATTCACAATTTCTGGCAACATCAGCAAGCAAAAATAAGGTAGAGCACACACGTAGGTAGGTTTTTTAAAATTGTGTGAAGAAAACTTCAGAGCAGGCCAACAAATCTATTTGCTTATTTAGCATTTTAAAATAACGCTTTCTTTGATTGGGAACACTCCTCAGGAGGTAGTACTGAATATCACATTCAGTTTTGAAGTCTATGCAAGAGAACTGAATGTTGCAATACTGCTGTACTGAAGCTGTGTGTCTGTTTGTAAAATACATGCAGTTTCCACACTGTCCTAGGCAAACCAAATGCTGTGTGCTGTTTTATACTGTGCCGTGGCATACATGATACCAAATTTTTCAGACCACAGCTTTAGAATATCTTACAAACCTCATAACAGATGGTTAAGGCATGCAAACAAAAACATGGGTGAAGAGAATCAGACAACACAAACACCAAATTTCAACTGAAAGGGTTCACTGTGGTGGAAAAGCAAGTATAGACCTAATTCATCAGCACATGCTGCCAGTTATCTCAAATTTGTATTGGCTTGCAGAAGCCGAATTTATTTAATCCCTGCCAACTTTTTAATTTCATTGCCCCAGCTAACTTGCTGCCATCCTGGGCTTCTTTACCTTTTGCTTCGTATCCACTCCGTTTCCCGTCCTACGTATTAATTACGTGCACGGCACAGGTGCAACTCTCTTGCGTAATATCAAATAGAATATCAAAGACACCTGTTTCTTGTCTGAGCCACTCCACTGTCTTCTAATCTCTTAATCTCATGGCATGACCTATTAAATTGAACAAGTGATTCCTCTTTTTGTTTTTAGTCCAGAGTGAAAGCAATTCTTACTTCGTACCCTGTATGACAATGACGTGTCAATCTCAAAGTAAATCAGAGTGCAGTTCCTAGACTTGGACATCAGGACGCGTCATCAGCTGCGTTAAAGGGGCCCTGCGACACTTTTTGAGCTAGGTCAGAAAACGCTACCGATTGGTAGTCGAGGCTCCCGAGAACACGCGAGCCAGACATTATAGCGCAGCACACGGCCTGGAATTTACAATAAATTTCAGGCCGTGTCTTACTTCAATAAATTCTCAAATTCAGCTAAAAATCGCTCCCTCTTCTCTTGAGAAATGATACTGTATACTCAAAATCACTGCGTCATATACTTGAGGTTTATGCCATTGGCTGATTTGAGCATTTTGAGTGGATAGTTACCGTGGTTACCGTGGGATGCCGCCACTTGCCTGCGCACACGATTGCACTGAAAGTGTGTCACGCGTTCGAAGAGAAAAAGGAAATAAAGTGATCAAGGTCATGACACGCGCTGACGAAGGGCCGCATGTTCTTGCCTCGTTGTCATCCCCCTCCCTGCGTAGCTTTCAGTGCGCTCGATGGTACGAGAGGAGAGAGAAAGCGCTTGAAGCGTGTGAGAAATCCCTGTAACTCCGCTCGTACTTAGCAGACTCAGAAAATTACAACTCACAAAAGGGAAGGAAAGAAGATGACTTTTTAAGGGCTTGTTTTACTTTGTTAGACACAATAATAATGAGAACTTACAGACAGTAATGCTAAGGAAAGTATACTTTCCTTGGCATTATTCTCTGTAAGTTCTCACTGATATTGTGTCTAACTCAGAAAAGTGTTGCAGGGCCCTTTTAAGCTTGCCAGCTTTTGCACTAAACAAGTGTGTTGCACTTTTCCAAGATGACCGTCGCCAGCAAATCTACACGCTGCACTTGTTCCGTAGCAATGTGCTAAGCTTGGCGTAATAAACTTCAAGGGGCCCTGCAGCAGTTTTCCAAGTAATCGTTGAATGACCTCACTACCCAAGTTTATTGCTTATGAATCAACTGCTGCAACAATTTTTAGAATCTGTCATATACGAGCGAAGTTTCAGGGCTTTGTCGCACGGCCATGACACGATCACCCGACAACTTGCAGTTTTCAGTAAAAAATTGAAGTAGAGGCTCTATTTTGCCTATACATAAAAGAAAAACGGACTGAAGGAATATTTCAGCACAAAATAAGCCCTAGAAGTGACCAGCTATAAAACTCGTCCCCCACCAAAGTTTCAACCGCAAGCTTTAAATTTCGATGCCAGAGTGAAGAATGATTAAATAGCTTGATTGCATGCGCAGCTGAGCACGGAACAATGTCGTTCGCTGAAATACAGACGCTCGCACAGCAAACAGCTTGTTAAGGCATGGCTCGTGAGCGTGCCAGTGTTGCTTGACTCTCGGGTCGCTCGTGTTTTTAGAAAAATATTCAATTATAAATTAAGTGATAGACCAAATGCACTAAAATTTTGCCAGCTTGTTTATGAACACAATGATTAACCCACCATAACACAGATTCCGATCAAAAATTCAGTGTCATTGCCCCTTTAAGCGATTTCTCTCTCCTTTTGTGCCAGCAAGCGCGCTGAAAGTTACACAGTGGGAATGATAAGGGGACACAATGCCACATCCGTACATCGGTGCATATTATGACTGATCTTTTTTTTTTTCTTTGAATGCCCGGCTCCCTTTCAGCGTAAATACGAGCTTACTGGTGCAATTTTATGTGTGTAATTCTAGCACGGTGTGGGCACATCACGGCACCTCGGCACAACTGTGGTAACTATGCAGCTCACAATGCTCAAATCAGCCAATGGCCATAAGCCAAATTAAGCTCATGGAATCATTTGTTGGGAAAAGAGTGAGCGATTTCTAGCCGACTTTGAAACGTCATTGCAAATTCCATGCCGCGTGCTGCGCTATAATGTTTGGGTCACATGTTTTGTAGGAGCCTTCTCAACCGATCGGCACCATTTTCTGACCATGTTCAAAAAGTGTTGCAGGGACCCTTTAAAGGCTACTAACCTGAGCTTTTCAGCATAAGTGAGTAACCCATTTGTTAGATCTCTCTAACAATGCTTTGTTTGGGTAGAGGACGTTGAATAAGGAGGTAGGACAACTCTAAGAAAAAAGTATTTCTTACCTTTTACCTCTGGTTTTTTCGGAGTGTCATATGTGAAGCCAGCAGCCTGAGATATTGCTTCCAATGCCTTTTCTGTAGCTTCAGTGTTGTTCACGGACACTCTTATCTTCCGGTCGTCTTCTAGCTCCACGGTGCTCTGTAACAGCAGGTTTTCTTTCAGTGTGTGCTCATTTATGGAATCGTTCGATAAGTTAATGCCCGTCTAAGCGATCTCTCTTATACACAGACACATTTGCTACAAATGTTCAAAAGCCAAAACCAAACAAGGTTTTTTCTTTAGAGAATATATGCAATAAGCAATACAAGTTCATAAAATAGTCCTCCCACATTGATAAGCAACACAACTCATAAAGAAGTGAGGAATCTCGATATGGATTCATCACCATGCGTCTGCATAACCTTACTTTCTAGTAACGTTCCTTGAAATTCTGGGTTTTATGTGTCAAAATCACAATATGATTATGAGATGCTCCTACTGCAGGCATCTGAAGGTCTTGCCTGTCGTGGTTCGTTGAACTGAACTGAAAATTCAATGTGAGAGAGCAACTAACAAGACGATGGACTGGGCTAGCTGGTACGTACATATCGAATTGAATAAAAACTAGCGGGCAATACGAACCATAGAAAACGAACACGACAGGACAGGCTGGCCTGTCTAGCCTGTCCCGTCGCGTTCGTTCTCTATGGTTCGTGTTTCCCACTGGTTTTTATCGAATTCGAGAGCAGCTAAGCCACTCCAGCGGGCAAAATGTGAACTTAAATGATAGCTAACAAATTGTACCTATAGAATCGACTGTGTAGCGTGTAAATGGGCACTGTAACATGTAATAAGTAGGCTTGTGCGAATATTCGAGCACTTCGAATATTCGAACGAATATCACAGTATTCGAATTCACTTCAATTCGAATTGAAATTGAACGAATTTAAATGAACGAATAGGTGCATATTAGTCCGCATGTAACCTCCGTAAAGGTGTTTTCATTGCAGTGGAGGAATGCCATGCCGTGAATACACCTTTCAATGGAAAATCCACACTGCCGCAAAGCCCCACTTCAAGGTTAAATGAAAGTATTACCCTTACATCAAGTCATCATTTTTTTAATTTAAAAGCTTGTTATACCGGCTTATATGCTCTAATTATGGTTAATTTTAGAATGCGAGATATTTTACAGGTTATCACTTGCATTCTACCGAAAGTCAAATCCTGCTACTAGTCAAAGTTACTTCCACTTCCTCTGAACCAAAAAGAATAACATTTGCACATGCTTTGTTTCCGTTTTTAAAAGAATATTGTGTGGGTTAGCTTGGTCACGACAAATATGGTCATTTTTCTTTAAAGGGCCCCTCACCAGGTTTGACAATTTTGAGCTAACGAGCGCAATGCATACACTGGGCGTTCACGATCACGTCTGCCAAAATTTGCAACGCTACGCGCCGCGGAAATGGGTCAAATTTCAAGGTGAACGCTGCTTGCCCTTCCTCTCGCGGGTGCACGCTTCAGAGAATGAGGGGATGACGTACATGAGAAAATGGCCCTACGTAGATGGTAGTGTTGTGACGTCGCTCCTCTTCGTAGACGACTGTGCTCTGATGTCGGCAATAGTAGCACGTGACACTGCGATAATTATTTGGCACGACATGTGTAGTTTGTGTAATTTGTTGCTTGAATAGATTAATAAAACTTGAGAGAAATAATGAGACACACAAAGGGAATGTGTGCGTCTTTTTCTTTTTTTCGTGAATTGCTGCGATATGCGGGCTAATGTGCCTCCCTTTCCCATGTGTTCGCGTCCACGCGGTTAGCGCATCGAGCATACGCCAGCCCTGGAAACGAAAGTGATGTTCTGGCGCGTTCGAGCACTCATTATGCTCATTTATTGTACCGCGTCCAAGTAAACGTTAATGCGGCACTGGCTCATGATACCGCCACTCTCGTGCCCGTACAAATGTCTAAACTTTCATGCCCGTCCCGCAGAAACAGGCAGTACACCACACAGAACGCCGACAAAATGCCCACGGCCGCTACATAAAAAAAAAAAAAGGCAGCGGCCGTGCAACGCCGCTCGCGTGCTCGGGCTGGCTCGAGCACGTCATGCGCACGTGACCATGCATGCGCACGACGTGTTCATGCGTATGTGTCAAGTGAAGAGGGCAGGGAAGGCATTTGGCTTGCTAAGGCTACACGGGGCGAGTGGCAAGGGCTTCAAACTCGCCTCCTCGCATCATGGTTTCGCGCCGCTACAAATTATTGTTTTTCTCAGCTCGTAATGAACCGCAGTAAAGTTGAAAATTGGGCGAGTTGGTGATAGTTCATGTTTACGTGGGAAGCAGCGCAAATTGGACAAGGCACGAAAAGGAGACAGCGGTCGTCCTGTCTTTCTTCGTTCCTTTTCGTGCCTTGTCCAATTTGCGCTGCTTCCCACGTAAACATGTAATGAACCGATTTGAAAAATTCTTGCGGCATACTGCTCTTCATTCGGCACACAACTTCCAGCGTCTAACTAAAATTTGCTATGTGGCCTGGTGAGGGTACCTTTAAAATATGTTATATATACTATTTGAATTCGATTAGAAATTATTCGACCAAATAACTATTTGCTTCGAGCCGAAAATTTACTATTCGAACTAGCCTAGTAATAAGTAAACGATTTCATCTTAGGAAACAGCGAGGGCACACGGGACTAGAAAGACAGACAGGACTTCGCATTGGCTAACAGCATGAACGCTTATTTAGAGTGAACAAATATATACGCTTCCTTGGAAAGAGAAAAAAAGAAAAGGTGAGAGAAGGGGAAGCCCCACACATGCGTCTCGACTAGGCTTGTGCGAATATTCGAGCACTTCGAATATTACAGTATTCGAAATCGCTTCAATTAGAATTCAAATTATTGGGAATTCCGCAGTATTCAAAATGAACGAATAGGTGTATATTATGTAATAAAATGGACTGGACACAAGAAGACAAGACGACTACACGAGCGCTCTTGTAATAAATTGAACGCAAACGGACGGCACACAAGAAGACAAGACGACTACACTTGACTTCTTGTGTCCCGTCCGATTGCGCTCAATTTATTACAGAATGAACCAACGCGCCCAACGAAGCATTTTATTAAAGTGTATATTAGTCCGCATGTAGCCCCTTTGTAAAGGTGGTTTCACTGCAGTGGAGGGTGCTACGCCGTGAATACACCTTTCCGGGGAGAATCCGTACTGCCACGAAGCCCCTCTTCCAGGCTATATGAACATATTACCCTCACATCGATTCATCATTTTTTTTTTTTCAATTTAAAAGCTTGTTATACCGGCTTATATGCTCTAACTATATTAAATTAAGCAGGGAAACCAAGTCCAAAAACCTGGAAACGCTTGTGCCGACAGAATTTTGGAAGCGTGTAGTAGCTATCTTTCTGTACCTCTGCTCGACCGTCGTGAAACAAAACGAACACTTCTATGTGCAGAAAGAAGGCGTCTGCATTGGGTCGTGTATTCTGAGCTCGTTTCTGAGCGACCTGCTTCTGGCCCATTATGACAAGCAACTGAAAAAATCTGTCAGCGCGACCGGTTGGGTGAAAGTCTTTCGGGATGTCGACGACTTTTTCATTTTTTATCGTGAGAACTCGGCAGGGAACCGCAGCAAGGTCGACGAGACTTTCGAGTGCTTCTGTGTGAACTCTGCGGGACTTTCGTTTACGAGGGAGCTTCCCGAGGATGTCAACTACGCTTCCTGGACCTCGAGATGAAGTTTAGTGCAGAGCACACTTGTTGGGAGTATTCACCTCGTTCAAAGAAAGACTTGCTTCCATTTTCATCTCATCATTCTAAGCTCGTCAAACGGGCTATCGCGCTCTTCGCTATGAAGAATGCTCTTGTTAGATCATGTCAGCATCAAATCACTTCAAGCTTCACCAATCAAGTTTGCAGATTGAAGAAGGCTGGCTTCTCTGACCAATTCCTGTCGGGGTTGGCCAAAGTGATCTTGAAGGAGCACCATAAGACGACGAAGCCTCGTGCTGTAGATGACAGGGCAAGATTGGCGGTCATACCTGATATGCACGGTGTTTCGCACAAAATCAAGAAGGCTGCCGCATGTCCCAGCATAAGAATGGTGTTATCGGTGCCAATTAAACTTGAATCACTGTGCAAGAAAGTGAGCGCCCCTCACCCAAATGCTTCCGTCTGCAAGAAGCAACATGCGACGTGGTTTGTGCCATGCAAGACTGAAGTCTATGAGATACCAATGTCCTGCGGTGGCCACTACGTTGGGCAAAGGGGTCGTTGCATTAACGACTGGCTGCGAGAGCACAAAGGCAATCTCAAGGACGAAACTGGAAGCAATCTGGCAATTCACTGTGCCGAGTGTGGCTGCACTCAGAGTTTCGAACAGACGCGCATCTTATGCAGATATTGCGATTGCCGCGCCCGGGAAATCTATGAAGCATTCACAATTAATTCCATTGGTCCATCATGTGTAAGTGCACCGTCCATCGTACTAACCCACAAGGAGATTATTTATCTCCATGATTGAACATTGCATTTTCATATACTAGTTGAGACGCACGAGTGGGGCTTCCCCTTTCCCTCATGTTTTCTTGTTTTTCTCTCTCCAAGGAAGCGTATATATTTGTTCACACGAAATAAACGCTCATGTTGTTAGCCAAGGCAAAGTCCTGTCTGTCTTTCTAGTCCTGTGTGCCCGCGCTGTTTTTTACGATGAAGCCGTGCCAACAAGCTCAAGTTGATACCCTTTTAAAGTATGACTATAGCCAGATACAACTTTAGAAGTCCGCGGCATTTCAGATGCACTCAGGCCTGTGCCAATGGGCGCACACTTTGGACTGACGTCATGAGCCGAACAGCCGGAGAACCTGCCTTCGGAGAACATTGCCAAGTGCATGAGCAGGACTATTTTTTAAAGTCGCGAAGACGATAGGCTGCCACGCTTGGGTCATTTGGGTGGGTCCTTACCGGACTTCTAAAAGTAGCATCCGATTGTACATAGCTCGTAGACAATAACATGCAGAGCTTCATATTAAGTTCTGCTGATGAAGTGAATGATGTGAGCAAGGAACAAAAAAAAAGGTAAAGAATGTGAAGGCTTTTTATTTGATGTTTTCATGCACATTATGTGTTCTAGAGTTGAAAGATGTGTTTGTCACAATCGAATCAAACTACTTACGTTAGTCCCTTTCAAAAGGACTCCCAGCTGATCAGTCAAAGCTTTTTTAAATGACACAGGCTCCTTACTTAGTGATATCTTCGCTTGTTTCATGGGCATCTGAAAGTAATGCACACAACACCTAAACAATGTTGAACAGGAGCACACTTACATGCCTCTTTCCGTTCAGCGACATCTCAAGCATAATGTGGCATTTTAGGTGAAAGGGCCAGAGTTGGCAGCTGGAGAGGAAAGGAATTGACAGGACAGACGCTCAACCGAGACTTATGGCCGTGAATTTCTAAAGTGTAAATGTGATGCTGCATGAAGGGTGGGGGTCACACTGGTATTAGGCGAGAAATCATGGAAAAAAATGGTTTCCTGAAAATAGTGTTTCTTTAACATACAGGCATTGCTGCAAGCGCTGACTAAGTTTCTAACATTCTAGATTGATATCTTGGCCCCAATAGCAATTTATATCACTAAGACAGGCTACGTTTTGAGTGATACAAAGCCTGAAAGATGCCTTTAGTGCCATTGTGCTTCTGAATGACATACAGGGTTTGTCCAAAAAGTAATGTCATGATTATATTGTAAATTGTGTACACTTCACAACACACTAGGACCGGTTAATGGAGGGGGAAGTTAGCTGACCTATGCGCACTCGCTCTGTCATCTGCTACCACTGTCATCTAAAAAGACAGAAAATAGCCAGGAAATTGGAAAAACTAGCCAAAACGTGTCCAACTTGAGCCATGTTGGACACGTTGGACACACATATGTGAAAACAATGGCGACGTTTTAATTGATATCACTGGATGCAAAAGCGTTCGACGAAACTTCAAAGAAGTATACATCCCTGAAAAATCATAATGCTGAGATTGAACCATAAATTACTGACTTAAGTAATCATTTAGTGCGGGATATCAAACTTTCATGCACTGCCGCAACAATAGAGTGTTAGGGTACACAGAGCTTTGTGCATAGGTTGGCAACTCGCTCATGAGTCTATGAGCAAGTCTATGAATGTGAGTGATATGTTGGCGAGTTTGAGTCCGAGTGAGTCTGGTTGAGGAAAATTTTGGTGAGTCTGAGTGAGCCCTAAGTGTAAAATACCTATCTTGAGTGAGTTGATAAGCTTCACATTTTTAAGGCAAAAGAAAGCCTTAGATGCCTCATAAAACGCGAATAGCATACGCACCCAGGCAATGCAAACGCCACGAACCCTATTGTGAAACTCTAGTGATACTCTCTTAATACGCCTTCCGTGAAGGAACAGCCTTGTGGCGACAACAAAAAGTCATAGTTTCGCCGCAAGGGCGAACCAGAAGCAGCTCGATACTTGCAGCGTGCCGCTGAAGCACAAAGAAGGACGCCCTAAATGAACGCACAGGCATGCACAGGGCAAGCATAAACTAACAACTGTCACAGTTGTTACGCCTTGTTAGTTCGCAGTCGTCCTGTGTGTGTTCTTTTAGCCAGTCCTTTGCGTTCGAGCGCGCGTTGCAATTACTTAGCTGCTTGCCGTTATTCGTGTGAAATTCTAATTTGTTGCTATCGCCTTCATTGCTTCGCTGTTGCGGCGAAACTGCGGTGAAACCAGTACCACAAGTCGACATGCCACGCTATTGCTGCACAAAGCCACAGGCGTGCATTGATCATCATGTGATCTGTGATTTTGTGATCTGTGACATCATGTGATGACGTCACAGATCACAAAAATTTGTGACGTCATACTGGTGTCACTGTGACATCACATCACGCGATGACCTCATCACATGACATCGTAGCTTGTTCGAAGGTGTGCCAATCATGGAGGCAGTGCAAAACCAGGTGAGGTGCCTGCAATCCTGGAGGCAGTGCGAAATCACGTCAGGTGCCTGCAATCCTGGAGGCAGTGCGAAATCACGTCAGGTGCAGAAAGCTTTCCGAGGGTGGTGGGGCGGAATCAATACATCGACTGAGAAGACAAAGATGGCTTTCGCCTTCCAGTTGTCTTAGGTGGATGCATAAGGGACCCTGTGAGTTTTTATTGTTATTATTATTATTATTATTATTATTATTATTATTATTATTATTATTATTATTATTATTATTATTATTATTATTATTATTATTATTATTATCTTAGACTCTGTCAAATTGCGCCATGTCGTCCAATTTTGTAATGGCATCATTTCAAGCCAATCGGAGATGCCGTAGCAGCCCTCTCGGCCAATCAGACTTGACGAATGCCAGAATTTGACGTCATGGCAGGATTTGACAATGTCCAGAATAGCAGCCAGGAAGTACATGCTTCGGATTGCATTCCTTCGTCAAGTGAACTGCCTACAAGTCTTTTTCAACCGTTTTGGTTTCGTTCCGCAGGCAGCAGCTGCATCCTTCCACAATATTGAACATGGTGTTGTCTGGCGTCGCTTGTACGGTGTGGCGCAAAGCACTGAAGTGGTGTCTTTGCTGTTGAAAATGGCTGAAGCGCGCTAGGTCTCGCGGTTTGCGGTGACGTTGCGGCTTTACATATTTTATATCACAGTTTGAGCAAAGTTAGGTTACGCTTACGCCACACGAGCAGTAACCGCTAATTTTGGTCATAAGGGCGCGGTCGCGAGCACCGGCACACGCGCTACCTCGATAGACATACCTATAGGCTCCGTACAGTGAACAGGCGGCGCTGCTGAGCAAGAGCAGCGACGCGGCGCTCAGCGCCGCCCGTTGCGAGCGGCGTACCAACAGGGCGGTGGGAAAACGAAACCACGCGGATGTCCGCGTGTGTGCCCGCTATCCGACGTTTTGTGCGCGCGAAGTTGCAAGGCTGCCTGTTGCTTGGCGATGTCCCAAGTACTTTTTGCGGGGTTTAGGCCCATTAAAGGACCTCGCGATTACTTTCATGGTGCCGCGTTAACCAGCGGAGAGAAGCTACATGCTGCTTCACACGTCCGCGACGTGAAAGAAGTGGACGGTGTGGACCAGTGGCGCACCGACGGGGGGGGGGGGGGTTGTAACCCCCCCCTGAGGCCGACCTGACCCCCCCCCCCCGTAACTGCTTCACGGTCATTGTCGCCGAGAATCCAGCGTACACGTTCACGGGCCTTTCAGACGTTGTTATTTTAATTCAAGAGGTGGTCTGAGGTCGATTTTCTCTCATTTACTCCAGAAATACGTAGTATTCACCCATCTACTCCTAAACTGAAAGAGCGCAAACCGCGTGCTCTGTGGCTCTGCGTTCACTTCCAGTGAAGCGGCTTTGGACGAAAGAAAAGATGCTTTCACGGGTCGTCAGTTTGACCCCTCTTCTTTTCTTGCCCCCTCTGATTATTGCAATAGAGCAAGGAGATATTTCGGAATCTTCAAAACAAGCTATTGTTTTTTTTTATTTGTTTGATTCTCGGGGGAAGTCTAAAAGGGGCTGTGTACAATGACAATGCGCCGCGTGACTTGACCACAGACGTCGGTGCACAGTGCATGTGACATGAAAAATATTACGTATAGCAGCTCATCCAGCTGTGTACGCAGTGCTACATACATGTTTGTCCAGAACAAGAGTTCGCAGTGTTGTTTACCGTTTGTAACGTTATTATCCGGTTCACACGGGCAAATCTAATGCACTTACCTGCGCACATGCAAATTATACCTGGTTCACTGGGACGCTTCTAATGTAATTAGAGATTAAGATATCAAGTGCCTAAATACCATTAAATTGTCGGTGTCACATGGCTTGATTTATTGGCACTAATGGCGCGACGACGAAATTGCGCAATGAATATATGCTGGTTTTGTCTTGAATGTGCAACTTCTTTCAAATTCTACGTCATAAAACTCATTTTATAGAAATAACAAGCGCTTTCATGTACATTCAATGCCTTACTCGCCATGGAAACGAAACTCGCTTAAGCGTGATGAACACTTCCTGTTGCGATGCCGGTGGCATTCTCGTTACTTTTTCTTAAATCCTTGATATTATAGTGAACACGAATTGTGTCCGTCACGGAGCACCTTTGTTTTCCTTTAAATAGTCAATAATGTACGCTCTCCTTCCCGACAAACATTCTTTTTTCATCATATAGATGGGCTCTACGAAACCACGCCCTCTGGATGAAGCTTTTTCATCTAGCGGCCGTGACAAAACACAAAATGAAAATGAAGGCACTCATTCAACGGCAAGCTCTAAAGTATATAGCCACGTGTCACCGCTAAAATGCCCTTTATATTCACGGTGTTACCAATTAGCGCCACTTTTTACGTGCAGACGAGCTCTAACGTAATTCTAATTGGCAGGACCGAACCAAGGTAACTGTCGATCCTCCAAAACGAAAAAAAAAAGGAGAAAAGCATTTGAAGCACTTGGGCCCTTCCAGAGACATATGGTGCGAATCTTCTTTTTCTGCCTTATCACAATGCATTAATTTTGCTAAATATGCAAACTTTCTCATAAACGTTTCACTATTTGGAACCCTGTGCCCATGTCTGTCGCCATAGCAAATATAACAATGAAACACATCGAGGAACAAGCTCTTAATTCATTGCAGCCGCAGTCAAAAATCTTTCACAGATACGTCTCAACGACTGTCATTCGAGCGTCAAGAGGTCATAAGTCACAATTATTCTCTCATCTAAATTTATCCAACGAGTATTCAGTTCACCCTTGAAACAGAAGACTCCCTGTCGTTTTTAGATGCCCTTGTAACTTGCAAATGAAACTGTGCAAACACACCTACACAAGTCGATATTTTCAGTTCACTTTAGAACCCCACACAAATCCGCAATACATCAGTAGTAAAGAAGAGCCGGAACGCACTGCAGCACACAACTTTAGAAAGAAAAACAAGAAAAACGCGATATATTCAGGAAACGCGCCAGGAACGGCTACCCAAAATCTTTTATTCAGGAAGCATTTCGCTTCCAAAAACACAACGACGCAAGCTGAGAAATCCAGTAACAGGTGTCTCCCAATCAACATCACGACAGAAATACATATCTCCGCTATCCGTGGCGCCAGCAAAACCATCGCCCGTTTCCGCGGCCGGCTGAGTAACGTGACAGTAAGAACGCGAATGGCCCGTCGGCTCTTGCGCTTTGCCGCCTTTGTGCCATACACACGTGCAGTCCGAAACGGGAGGGATAAAGACCTGACCGAAGCCAGTTCGAAACCGCTGACGGTGGCGCGCGCGACTTCAAAGCGAAACCACATGTTCGAAAAGCCGCCGGCGTACTAGGCTGCCGAAAAAAGAAGAAAAAAAAACGGTCTTGTTGACACACCACTCCTCCGAGCGCGTGGCCCATAGCCGACGATGGGGACCGGCGGTTCGTGAAAATGTTTGCAGCATTACGAACACAATAGCGCGTTCTATGCCTTCTCCCAAAAACCGGCCACCGGAAGAGCGTACCCAAGCCATCTTCAACAAAACTGATTGTACTGGCTGCGACGCGAGCTGCATCAGCGGAACTGAGAGAGACGGAAAAGACGTCCCCAATCCATCGCAGCTGAAGCCAATTACCGGAAATGAATGCTGGCAGGACTTCGCTTTTCCCCGAGCAAAGCGCAAGAAAAAGAAAAGGAAAAAAAGATGTACGCGTACAGCCTCACAGTCCGGCACTCCAAGTATCCCCCTTTCCCTGTCTCTCATCTAACAGTGCACCTCGACACATCCACACGGCAAAGGTGCTCACCACCACTTTTTACTCTTCAACTCATTCCCACCGGTCAATCCCTGGCACTCCTCTGTTCTTTAAACGAAGAGCACTGCCGCCGCCTACCTCACCCTTTCATACCCACCAAACAAGAAAAGAAGCCCTGTTCATCCCTCCCTCGACCGCTCAAGAAGGAACCGTATGTATTCCGAAAAGTAGGGAAAAATGTTCACTCAAAGTTCCAAAGATGAGAGGGCGTCGGCGGCGCTTCGAAAAGAGTGTTTTTTGTTTTCTTCGGGGCTTGCGTTTTCTACAGGCAAATGGTGTCGCCAGCGGGGTGGCCGCGCACTTTTTTTTTTAACTTTGTTGACAGAGGACGGACGAGCTGTATTGGAGCGGCGAGAAGAAAGGCGACCTCGTACGCGGCTCGTTCGTCAAAGCGACAGCAAACCCGGGAGGCCGTACAGCTCGAGCACATGGCGATATTCGTTTAAGCACATACACTGTGGTTCCTGCATTTATGAGCAAGCCTTGGCGCAACTAGTGTGTGCGTCGACAGCCATGCCGCAGTACCGCCCCGCGCGCACGCAGGGACACCAAGCAAGCACGAATGCTATGCGAAAATCCATACGTTGCGAAGAAGGGAGGAGTAAGACGACGGGGCAGAATGAGTAATTGTTTTCAAGGACGCGTGACAAGAAAAAAGGGCTTTGGAAAGTGCGAGAGTTATATTGGGGTGCCACGTTTTCTTTCTCTTTTTTTCAGACAACTCTCGCTCTCTCTCTTTTCACCACTTCTTTTTTGTATGTTCTACATCGGACGGAAGCTACGAAGTTTGATGTGCCCCCATGCACACGTTCAGTTCGCTCGCTAGTACTTGCTTCTGTGTCTGCTGCGCGAATCTGCGTCGAATGAGCTACCACATCACAGGGATTTCGCTGAAGCGCCAGTCGAACACGATCCTCAACTACTTCCCGAAAAAAGATTCCGTGTTCAGATTCAAGAGATGCAGCGACAGCACCGGAATGCCCGATTGCGGCCAAAAAGGAAGCGATGACTCAGCACTTATCGCCTTCAGATGCGTCAATCGATCAGTCACTTATCACTGAGGATACTTCAGTCGCCGAACCTGTGCACCCGAATGACATGGCAAATCGGTAAGCGTGGCTACAGTGCAGTTTATCCGTGAGCTGAGAATTGTACTGTACGTGTGCTGCATTGAGCTGTACGTATATAATGTTTATAATCAATGTCACAAAGCTTATAGTAAATATTTACGATGTACTTCCAGATTTGTAGTTTGGCGAGGCCTGAAGGAAGTATAATATAGGATGTTCTGCTCACATTGTGCACAAAATTCTCAGTTGCAGAGTTCTTTAACTGCTAAAGTTGCCAATGGGGCTTGTTTGTATGATATTTCCTGATTACTGTGGTAATCAGGCACAAGACACAATAAATGGGACACAAGAAAGGCACACGGCGCTGGGTGTCCTCGTGTGCCTTTCTTGCGTCCCATTTGTTTGCGCTAACATAGTAATAATTTTTTTAACAGCAATGCGCGACCGCCAGCAGGCCGGCACGTCAGCACCCTTATCACTACCCGGAGCTGAAGAACTATATAGCAAAAATAAGTATTTGCCAGGCATCTTTGTTGGAACTATATTACGCGTTGGTTTATTCAATTTGCCATTTATTTTCTCCGTGCGTTGCTTCACTGAACAGTTTCTTGGCCCTCTCAAGTTTTTCAAGATCTTGCTGTAAAATGCTGAAGGATCATCATCATCATTTGATATTATTATTATTATTATTATTATTATTATTATTATTATTATTATTATTAGCAGTAGTAGTAGTATTGTTATTACTATTTGGTATCTCATATTTTCTTTGTCGTTGCAATCCTCCAGCCTAAGCAACGAAATGGCGTATTATGCAATGTGCCCGCACCCCCCCCCCCCCATCCCACACTCCTGTAGGCTTCTCAGAATTTCAACCCCCCCCCCCCCCCCCCCTGAGAGAATTCCTGGGTGCGCTACTGGTGTGGACGTTCACGCGAAGTGCCGCTCGCAGCAAGGAAAACAGCTGTATGAAGTCATTCTTCACGTGAGTAAAACCTATCGTTACATTAAAGCTGAAATGACTGAACTGCCACCTTTAAAATGTTGTTTTGAATAGTTTGACCATGTTTTATTCGACGCCTCTCTGGGGGCAATGCGTGTCTCATTTCACTGTGGCGCATTGTACGCCACGGTCTATATTATTCCATTCCCCCCTTGTCGCACTCTCATTTCAGCTAGATAAACACTTCGATGTGAAGCGGGTACAACATGGTTGCTTTGAATTGTGACTTTGCTCGATCTGTTTTCAATCGATTGCGATCCGCGTATCGAGCTGGAGCTTCACGATCACAGGCGAGTTGGTGTCAGCACAGTCATGACCAGTGCAGTAAAACAGCTCGACTGTGATAGTTTGCCCGCGTAGCGCCTACCATGGTTGCTCGAAATTAAGCTATTCGATCCGGATCGGGTGCGATCTTGATTGATGGTAGCTGTGCGCCACTGTGGAGCTCTAACGCTGCGCGCGCGTCGGCGTAGTCTGGCGCGCTACACAGGGACCTACTTTGCGACCTAATCTGCACAACTACGCGTTGCCTCGCGTGACAAGCGAGACAAAAGAGCTCTAATTTATTCGGTATTTTAAACATAAGTACAACATATCGAGTTTAGTGTCGAGTTGGTTGCTTTTAAACCACTGGGCGTTCCAGGGGCGTTTTTTCACGCCTCCACCACTTCCTCCCGAGGCACAAGCCATTGCACCGTCCCAATGTGGTCCCAACACGTGTCACAAAAAGGAGAAACAAACGGAAATGGCCCCGAACCTGGACGACGCGACGCACGATGCGCGGGAAACGAATGCGCTTCAGTCGGCTTAGCCGCAGCACACCGCCCCGTTGCTTTCGCGTCGCTACGGCAGGTGGCGCCAGGGTCGCCGCAAACTCCACTGTACGGAGCCTATACGCTTTGCACACGCGGTTTGCCCTCCCTGCTAATTACTTTGTGTTTAGACGACAGAGAGCACAAAAAGAGCTTCGCTCCCTGGAGCGGCCGCAATCACTTTAACCAGTGTTTTGTAGACTTACGCGAGACGGGATCCATAAGAGTTAGCTGCAAGTCCTACTTCGTACAACGCTCCAATTTCTTCCTGTCGCATTCATTGCTTCGCCCTTGCGGCGAAACTCTGATTTTCTTATCTCTATAAATAGATGATGAATCGGCCCGTAAAGCAGCTCGGTCAAAGGTCACAAAAGGCAGATTATGTATATGTAATCATATGAATAGATAATTTCATTGTATTTCACGTACCAGAATTGTGACCGAAAATCTAGAATACATCACAAAAAAGATTAAAGCGGCTCAGTGATGGGAGACTTACATTTCACGCATTGTCGTGATGTCACTACGCATTCGATCGGATCAAATTCGGTAATCGTGCGACATCATCCACAAGCTACAGTTTATCTATGTAGAATGTTTGTTCGGTGAATATGTGGACGCAGGGAGCCACGATAGTGTCGCGGAGAAATAGGGCAGGCACGCGCATAAGTAGGTCAGCTCTAACCTAGCTAGTGGTATGTATATGCTGAGCGAGCGGTGGGATTCGGGCGGTAGGGCAAGGGAGGAGATAACTTGACACATATTCACAAAGCAGCTTTATGGCAACTCGCCATGAACTTTTTTAGATGCGAAGTACCCCTTGCTCGGGGGTATGTAACGCGGCGTGGTCATCCGCACGCAGCGTTGTAGTCCGCACTCACACTACGCATGCGCGACTCTCCACCTTCCCTCTCTCCAACAGCTGCGCGTTACTCTCTCCACTTCTCTACCAGCACCTGCTTGCGCTTCTCCTGCGTTCTCGCTTCTGCTCTCACGGCGCATACGCTACTCTCCTCCTCTAGTCTCCTCTCCTTCAAATGGCAGAGCGCTGCGCGCGTTCAGTCGAGCGCTTGCCTCGGTTGGCTCCTCCGAAATGCGGCCTCGAGATGCCGAAATTCTCTCCTGCGCAGCGCCGCGATGAGGGCCAGCGCATGCGCGTCCCCTCCCCCTCTCTCTCCTCCTACGCTGCCTCTCTCTCGCTCGCCTGTCGACGTTCCCCGCACGCCCTTTGAGAATTAACGGCCAGGCTAGAAGGAAGACACGACGCGCGTAGTGTTCCTCTTCGCGTTCCACGACGCGAGGTCGGTAGCATGCCCAGCGAACGCCAACGGAACGTGCTCGTGCAAGTGCTCCGGCTTCGCATCGCCTCATGGTCCCCTTTAGCGGGAGATGGTGTAATTTTTTTAACGCATTAGCGTTAAAAAGCTCGTTTCGCAGAAATTTCGGTGTCGGTGTCGGCGTCCTTGGTTGTGAGCGAAAAATCATCTTGTCCATGACCGAAAAATCGAGAAAGATTCAAACAAAATAAAAAAAATATTCCGTTCAACTGAGAATCGAACCCAGTCCGTCTGCGTGGCACGCAGGTGTACTACCACGGAGATACGCCATTGCTTGGAACCGCACTGAAATTAACTTTCATGCTTCACAAACATACGTGTCCAGTATACAGATGTCACAGCACGAGATGTAATATTGCAGTAAAACAGGGTACAAGCGTACATTGCAATCGGGCGTCACACCATGTGAACTGCATAATGTGTTGGTGGTTTGAAGCCGGCCACCCATTAGAAAAGGCATACACGTTACTGTGCGTATTTCCTTACGAACACGCAGTGGGGGCATCGCAACTTGGAAAAGTATCACGCGTGTAATTGCTGCTGGTTTAAAGCATGCCACCCATTACAAAGGGCATACACATTAGTGCGTACATTCTCTTACACACACGTAGTGGGTACACTGTTATAAAAACGCTGTTGAAACAGGCAGAAACATTTACTATAGATATGTCGTGTGTGTGCGTGTCTGGCTGGCTGGCTGGGCGACTCAACATAGCGAAAACCAAAACAGAGCGCGATGAGGATTCAGCGCCTGAATGTCTAACGAGACGGAATGTCCAATGGGTCACGTGACCGGCGAGACTGAATGTCCAACGAGACGGAATGTCCAACGAGACTGAATGTCCAATCGAGACGGAATGTCCAACGAGGCGGAATGTCCAACCGAGACGGAATGTCCAACGAGACTGAATGTCCAACGGGACGAAATGTCCAATTCAGATGAGATAAACGCGCCCTAGTCTAAAATTTCTATATATATATATATATATATATATATATATATATATATATATATATATACCTGGGCCGCTACCTGAGACTGCTATTCCGGAATTTCACGGGTTTCAGGACGATCCTACCATCTGGGTCTCGAGCGTCGTCTCTGTCGCCACGAAACACTCTTGGCCAGAGTCTACGAAGAAATCCGTCGCGGAAGGGCGCCTCCGAGGAGCTGCACAAGCCTGACATCGTCTTCAGGGAAGCAAGTATGCCTCATGGACTACTTGGTGCGCGGCCCTCACGTCCACATTTGCACCTCTTCAGGGAGCCTATGACACTCGCTTCATGGAGATGCGGTCTCGCCGGCAAGACCGAACTGAAGACATTGCCGCATACATATGCGACAAATTATGCCTCCTGCAAGCTTGCGACATTGCCTGGCCCTCTCCGGCAAGCAGACAGTATGTCATCGATGGCATATACGATTCGACGCATGCGGCCATACTGTCTGTGCAGACAGTTCATCATGACATCGATGCTTTTATCCGACAAGCGGCAGAGCTGCAGGAAACTGCAAGACGCCGCGCTCCTGCAGTCTCCCCACAGGAACCCGCTACCGCGAGGCGCGGATCCTTCTCCTGCGGGCGCTTTGGGCATGGATACGAGGCCTGTCCACAAGCGCCGCGCCAATCCATCCAGTTCCAATCGCGGCCACTTCCAACAGTTCTGGTCCGCGTCGACGGCATCGGTGAGCTCACGGCACTCGCGGATACTGGAGCCCTCTGAACGGTGCTGCTTCGCCGTCACGCCCAAGACACTCTCCAGCCTTGGACCGAGCCGCCCCTACGGGGCCTTGGCGGCAGCGTACTCCCTGTAGGTGCGGTGGACCTGCAGCTACACACCGAAGCCGGGAGCAAGTTACTTGCCGCCGTTCCCGTCTTCGAGGACCTACCCGCCGATATGGTCCTGGGAGCGGATTATCTTCTGCCTGGTGACGTACAGCTTGTCATCGAGGGTGGTGGAGTTTTTTACGTCCATTAGCCTCGGGTTCCGCAACTACTGCAGTCACCGCAGGTGAGCTTGACGGACCTACTACCCTTTCCTCACTGCTCGAACGACATAGACGGATCTTCGCAAAAAGTACATCACAGCTCGCAGATACAAGCTTACTTGAACATCGCATACCCACAGATGGCCATGCGCCCATCCTATACCACTACGACGCTACGCCGAACGCGAACGAGCCGTCATTGCCGAACAAGTGCAGGAAATGCTGGTCGCTAACGTAATTAGACGTCCCTGGGCCGCACCCGTCGTCCTTGTCCGGAAGAAGAATGGGAGCCTCAGGTTTTGTGTCGATTATCGGGAATTAAACAAGCACACCATTCCCGATTCATACCCACTGCCCCGCATCGACGACGCCATTGACACTGTACGGCACTCTAAATTCTTCTCGTCACTTGATCTTCGTGCGGGTTATTGGCAAATTAACGTTGCTCAAGAAGACAAGTGCAAAACAGCGTTCCGGACACCTTCAGGTCTCTACGAGTTTAACCGCATGCCTTTTGGGCTGCGAACAGCACCAAGTACGTTTCAGCGCGCCATGAATATTGCCCTCGGCACATTGAAAGCTCATGCTTGTGTCGTGTATCTGGACGACATATTGGTCGTGATCACAAGAGAGGAAGAACACCTTCAGAACTTGGATGAAGTTCGCGAAAGGCTGTTCGATGCCGGATTCCTATTGAACAGAGAAAAATGCCAATTTCTCTCGGCCACCATCCCGTACTTAGGACACACCATTTCTGCAGACGGTATTCAACCTTTGCCTGAAAGAGTAGCAGCGGTAGCAAACTTTCCTACTCCAACGTCTTTGAAACAGCTGCAGGCATTTTTAGGTCACGCGTCGTACTTGCGCAAGTTTGTTCCCAACTTCGCATCGACAGCAGCTCCCTTCACCAATATGCTTAATAAAGCATCGACTTTTGTGTGGGGCCCTTCACAGATGCCGCCTTTCAAACCCTCAAGCACCGTCTGACACAGTGCCCCGTTTTGAGTCATTTCCAGGAGAAATGGGACACTGAGGTTCACACTGACGCAAGCCAGGTTGGTCTAGGAGCGGTCCTCGTTCAGCGCGACCCAGACGGAGTAGAACAAGTAGCTTACGCCAGCCGCAAGTTATCGGACACGGAACGCCATTACAACTCGAACGAGTTGGAGTGCCTGGCTGTTGTCTGGGGCGTGGACGAGAAGTTTCGTCACTATACTTGTTCGGACGCAAGTTCACGGTGGTGACGGACAACGCTGCGATTGCGTGGATGTTTTCCAAGCAACACCTGAAGCACAAGTTCGCCCGCTGCATCATCCGACTGCAAGACTACACTTACGACGTGAAGCATTGAGCAGGGGCGTTAAACCAGGTTGCCGATGCGCTGTCGCGGAACCCTTGCGAGGAAAGCTTACCACAATCCAAAGAAGGCTGGATTTGGTTCTCGCAGCAGGATGTTTCGAACTCTCAGCGGTACGATTCAGATTTGGCAGCAACCATAACGTCGCTTGAAGACACGCAGATGAATTCAAAGTTTGTTCTCCGCGGAAGAACATTTTATCGACGCCATTGGACCAGCAACCAAGAAGAACGCCACCTCTTAGTGATTCCATCGACCATGCGTTCTGAAATCCTGCACGCCATCCATGATTCCCCGGAAGGTGGACACGTAGGCCGACGAGCTACTCTGCGGAAGATCCAGGAACGTTTCTGGTGGCCGAGGATGGAGAGAAGCGTTCAATTGTACGTCGCAAGCTGCGAGGTCTGCCAAAAGCATAAGCGTCGCCCGGGATGCCAACATGGACTACTAACACCTATTCTACTCCCTGACACTATTTTCAACACCATCGGGATTGATCACGTCGGTCCATTACCAACTACAGCCGCAGGGAACAGATACATTGTAGTGGCAGTGGACCACTTGTCGAAGTTTGTGGAAGGTGCTGCGGTGCCCTCTCTCGCCGCTGGCTTTGTAATCAAATTTCTACAGGACCGCTTTGAATGGAAGCACGGCCTACCTAAGAAGATCATTTCAGACAGAGCAACCAATTACCGAAGTCATGAACTCCGATCGTACCTCCGAAATGCAGGTGTCGATCATCAGTTCACTTCAGCATACCATCCACAAGCGAATGGCCTAACGGAGAGGTACAACCGGACCCTATTGGCTCGACTCATTCCTTACTGCAACAACAAGAAACCAAATGAAGCAGACTGGGATGAGCACCTGCAGGCAGCCGCGTACGCGATTAACACGGCGTTCCAGGTTTCCATTGGAACATCACCTTATGAAGTTGTCTACGGGCAGATTCCGAAGCTGACGGCCGTCAAGAATTTGAGCACCCCCTTAAAAGTCGGGCGCATCGCTTCACGACAGACCGCCTGCCGCGTCATCCGGGCTAGGGCAAGCAAGACAGCTGCAAACGCGCAAGAGGCCCAGAAACGGTACTATGACCGCCGTCACCGACCAGGGCCGGAGTACAAGGTCGGAGACGAGGTGTGGGTACAACGATGCGTGCAGTCGCCGGGCAAAAAGCTTTACCCGAAGTATGAAGGACCTTTCGTCATCACTGAAAGGCTGGGTGAGAACACGTGGCGTGTAGGTTATCCGTCCTGTGAAACGAGTGCGGACAAACGCAGGAAAAACAATTTTTCTGTGCACGTGTCTCGTCTCAAGAAAAGAGAGCTTCGTCAGAACTGACAAGTCGCGTTTCGTGTGTTTTTTTTTATGAAACGAACCGACGCAGTGTGGCCGAATGTGATGATTGAAGCCGAACTGGTTTGTGGATGACGGGCTTACGCGGCACAGAACAGAATAGAACAGCCGGCCTAGCGCGCGGGCGTTGTCTCTGTTCTCTTCCCTTACCATATATATATATATATACATATATATATATATATATATATATATATATATATATATATATATATATATATATATATATATATATATTTGTGTAACGTTACAAAACAGAGACGCGTCGTGGTTCAGTTGCCATGCATTTATTCTAATGCACGCGCACTTCTTCTTCGTCGCCTTCTCCTACCATCGCCTTGTTCATACGTTACACTTTTCCCCCTCCCCCCGAGAAAGTCGCAGTTCAGAAGGTACAAAATAACGCCGCAGTTTGCTAACATGAACAATATCAGAGTTTCTACCTAAAGGAAACACAGAGCGGTCGATCTCGTAGTTCACTGGTGAGACCTTGCGTAGAATCTTGTAAGGACCTTCCATGATGGAACTCAGTTTGCCGTTGTTGGGATGCCATGGTGTCTCGTAAAGGACAAAGTCACCGACTTGGAACTCAATCGGGAGAAATTTCCTATCATAGATGATTTTGTTCTTATTGTGGTAGGCGATGGAATTGTGAACCGCAGCTTTCCGCGCTTCTTCAACAGTTTCTTCTCGTTGTTCCAGAATAGTTGGATACGATGGAATTCCATACATCAGGAATGAAGGTGCGTAGCCGGTAACTTCGTGGGGCGTTCTGTTGTACTCGTCTATTACTTCCGAGAGCAGTTTTGTCCAACACTTCTGTGGCTCGTCATTGATCTTACATTTAAGTCTGGTTACAATGGTCTGGTTTGTCCGCTCATTCATACCATTGCATTGCGGATGATGAGATGAAGTGAAGAGTTGATGTATTCGGTTGTGCTTTAGGAACTGCTTAAATTTTCCTGCAGTGAATCCCGTTCCGCGATCTGAAAGGAACTTCCTTGGTTTTCCCGCAGCAAAAATGGTTTTCAGGCATGAGATGTAGGCGTCACTGTTTTCACTTTTATGAGCGAACGCCCATACGTAGCGAGTAGCATGATCAATAACCAAATGGATAAACCTTTTTGATGAGCCGTATCCAGAAAATCCTCCAATGGTGTCCATTGCGAAGAGGTCAAAAGGCTCTTCAGCTGGAGGCAGTGATTCAAGTGTCCCATACTTCTTTGTTTTCGTCTTCTTGCATCTCTGGCATGTATCGCAATGCCGAATATAGGTGGCAACATCGGTTACCATATCCGGCCAATAGTATTGTGGAGACAGGAGTGACAGTGTCTTCTTCACTCCGACATGCCCAAAATGTTGATGTGCGTTCTTAAGAATGGTAGGGCGCAGTTCATGTGGCACATATATCTTCATTAGTCCTTTTCTTTTGACGATGACTATGTTGTTTTCCAATGAATACGGTCCTCTTGGGTGCTCATTGGTGCATCGTTGAAGTTCGTCGTGTGACAGAAGTTGAACTATGGGGGCTCTGGAGAGTGTATCCGCTTCTACGTTGCTTACGCCTTTTTGATGTTTGATGTTGACTTCATACATTGACAACTTTAAAGACCACCGGAAGAGACGACCTTGCGGATTCTTAACATTCTTCAACCACTGAAGTGCAGAGTGATCCGTTACGACAGTGAATGGCTTTCCGTGAAGGTAGCAATGCCATTTATCAATGGCATCTATAATGGCAAGGCATTCTCTCTCTGTAATAGCATAGTTCATCTCATGCTTCAGTAGTTTGCGGGAATAATAGGCAATGGGATGTTCCTTGCCTTTGTCGTCAGGCTGCTTCAGCACTGCACCAATGCCTTCGGCAGACGCGTCACAGTACACAGTACATGGTATAGAAGGATCGTATATGCGAAGCACCGGTTCTTCAGTCATTCGCTCCTTCAGTTCCCGAAAGGCTTGCTCGCATGCTTCTGTCCACGACCACTTGCTGCCTTTGCAGAGTAGTTTCGTGAGGGGAAGAGCAATATCGCTGAAATGAGGGATGTACTGTCTGTAAGTGTTTACAGTGCCCAGGAAACGCTGGAGATCTTTCTCTCGTTTAGGTGTCGGAAATCTGAGTATTGCAGCCACGTTACTTTGCTTAGGTGTCACTATTCCATGTGAAATCTTGTGTCCCAAATATTCAATGCTGGATCTTGCAAACTGGCACTTTTTTCGTTTTAGTCTTACGTTCTCGGTTTTAAGAGCTTTCAATAAAGCCTCAAGGTGTCGTATATGATCGTCAAATGTCTCCGAGTATACGACCACATCGTCAAAGTAGTTGTTAACATTAGTGAGCTGATGTTTGGCTATTATTGATTTCATGGCTCTTTCAAATGTAGCCGGAGCGTTCTTTAACCCGAACGGCATTACCAACCACTCATAATGACCATTAGCCGTGACAAACGCAGTTTTCTGAACGTCATCGGGATGCATTCGGACATGCCAGTATCCGGACGTTACATCCAACGTAGTGAAAAACTCCGCCTTTCCCAAGTGGTCAAGAATATCATCTATACGTGGAATTGGTTGATAGTCGGGTACCGTTATGGCGTTGAGCTTGCGGTAGTCAATACATAGCCGAGTACGTCCTTCGCCCTTCTTTTCCGCTAAGATGACCGGTGCGGCGTAGGGGGATAACGAAGGCCTCACAACCCCTTGCTTAATGAGGGCGTCAACTTGTTTGTTAATCTCCGCTTTGTCTGCCTGTGAACATCTGTATGGTGCTCGATGAATTGGGACAGCATTGGTAAGTGCGATCCTATGTTGCTCAGTAGTGATGCACCCAATATCTGTTTGGGATTTCGAAAAGATCTCGTCATACTTGTTTAAAAGAGAGTCGAGCACCGCAGATTCACGCTCTGATAAGTTTTCCGAAGTCAGGGTGTTCATCAGTGGGGCTTCAATGGTTTGCTTTTCATTATGATCCGGTAGGTTCAAATTTTGACGTCCTTGCGTCACTGACTTGCTTTCCAAATTTACAGAAAGATTGAAGTACGAAGCGCTGTCTAGGCCAAGAATTAATTGCGTTCTCATGCCTCGCAGAACGTGTACATAAACTTTCTTTGTTACATTCCCAATTTGCAAATGAATGTTTACGCGACCCAAAGTTCGAATGCTTGAAGTAACTTGCTGGACAGCGATGCTGGAGTCTCTCATCAACTGAAGTTTGAGCTGTTTGTACACATCCTCACTGATACAAGTAATGGTGGCTCCTGTATCAAGAATTGCAGTTACTGACCTTCCGTTGATGAGAGCTTTGAAGCGTATTAATGAAACTCTGGGTCGCTCTCCTCGTTTCCCGGTCTAGTCTCAATAGCGGATACGTTGCCGCGGCGCGGACATTCGTTGTGCCAATGAAACTGCCGTGGGAAGCCAGCAGCTGAGCAATATCTACATTCGTTTTGTGGGGCACGCGGTCGAGAAGTCAACGTTGGCTGCTGCGGTCTGCTGAAGAGACGTGAAGCTCCTGATGTAGTGCCAGGATTACGAGCAAAAGAAACTCTTCTCACCCGTTTTAAGGATGTCTCGACCCGTTGAGCAGCGGCGAGCCACTCTGATGACGAGGTGAAAGACAGTCCGGCGAGCGCTAGTTCCACATCAGGAGGAACACCGTCAGTCAGTCCAGAAATGATGTGGCACTCTTTAAGGTCGGCCAAGGAGCCCAGTCGTTTTTTCTCGTCGTAGTAGTCCTTGATGGTCTGCCCTCCTTTCAGCCGGTAGTGAATGAAGAGACGAAAGGCATCTCCGTCGGTCGTAGCAAAGCGGTTTTGCATGCCGCTCTTGATATCGTCCCATGTCTCGCCTTTGCCGAAAATCTCTGTTAGGTACCACTTGAACGCTTCCCCTTCGACGTATTCGCTGAAGTGACTGACCCGATCGCTGTGTGTCCACGATGCCTCGACCGCCTTCGTATCGAAAAGAAGAAGCCACTTGTCGACGGGGACGTCTTCTGGTGTTCCCTTGTACTTCGGTATGTTGAGTGGAGGCTTCGGCTTAGCCATGGCAGATTGATGAGGTCGATCCTGTCGACTTGTGTAACGTTACAAACCAGAGACGCGTCGTGGTTCAGTTGCCATGCATTTATTCTAATGCACGCGCACTTCTTCTTCGTCGCCTTCTCCTACCATCGCCTTGTTCATACGTTACATATATATATATATATATATATATATATATCCCAGCCATTTGTAGAAGACTATAGGTATCGAGCAGTATTACGCGCCGTGCGTAATACGCAGTCTCAGCGCCACGTCCTATCACGACGAAACGAACTTTCACGCACGTCGCAAATGTTAGGGCACATTCGGAAAATTTTCACAGCACATATTGGGATGTGTGGAACGAAAACGGAAAGGCTGTGGCTAGGGTTACGTCCAGACGTAACTGTAGTCACTGCTATCGTTACGTCCAGAATAAAGTCCCTAGATTTTTCCCTGTTGAAGAGCAGGGAAAAATCTAGGGACTTTAGTCAAGATGTGGTTTTCCACAAGCGTGAGTACATTATTCTCCTGTTGCTCAGTGAAGGCCCTCTGCACCCTTCGGGTGCGGAAAACTAATCGTGGCTTCGCCCTCGCTTCGCGAGTGCGGCCATATCGCTAACGCTCAATGGCCGGTTGGCAGGGTCTCCGTCACGCGCTACTGGCCGCTGTCGCGGCCACGCGCTGTTTAGCCAGCGCGCCTGCCCCTTCGGGGCAGGCGCTCGTCCGTGCCAGCGTCCGTGGTGTGCCCGTGTCACTGGGGCGCAAGTAACCCACGAGCCGCTTCGCGCTTCTCAGTCTGGTAACAGACTAATGCAACACCAAACAATAAAACAAGAAAAAAAAGGGGGGGGGGGGACAGCAGCGGGGTTCGAACCAACGCCCTCGCAGTTTCGAGCAAGACACGTTAACCGCTGCGCCACTAGGGCCAATCGGTTCCATAGGTTTATCGGGCTGCATTTGTATTGTCACGCTGGACGTAACTTTAAGACTTTTTATTCTTACGTTCAGACGTAACTGCAACGGCTCCTATCGTTACGTCTAGACGTAACGCTAGACACTGCCAAACGGAAAAGCGAAATTTGTGACCGGGACGGAATGTCCAACGAGACAGTATTGGTCTCGTTGGACATTCCGTCCCGGTTGGACATACCGTTGGACATACCGAGACTGTATGTCCAAACGAGACGGAATGTCCAACCGAGACGGAATGTCCAACGAGACGGAATGTCCAACGAGACTGAATGTCCACTATTGGACATTCAATCTCGTTGTACATTCCGTCTCATTGGACTTTCAGGCCGCAAGCGCGCGATGAGGATGGGGCCGAATATCGCTATCGCGTTCAACTCTTAAAGGCCAAGCTTAAGAGTCGCCCAATATTTTGCATAACCTTTTGTACTAACGGCTGGAAGGTAAAGCAGGCACACGTCCGTTTTGCTATTCTGCGCTGGGGGAATGGGATTATGGGATTAAAAGAAAGAACAAAGAGAAACTCAAGACACTCTCAGAGAAGCTCGACCTACCATATATAAGAGACACGGAGTTGGACTTTCTGGAGGAATATCGCGGGATTCTCTACCCAATTGCTGCAGGTGAGGTACTTTTTTTTACATATGTTTTCAAGAGTCGTCTACGTTTATTAATTAAAAGTTACTTTCGATCGCCATCACTGGAGGAAATCAGGCAGCTTACTTTATAAAACCTTTTTTAATTTTTTTTCACCAATAGATATCTTGCAGAAAAGCAGCTGCGGCTACTACGGAGAGCTTCTGCCAACGCTTCTCACGGTAGAAAAGAAGCTAATTTCGATGAAGCAAAAAATTCGGCATGAATCTATCATCTTAGAAAGCGGTCTATCAGGCCTCCAGAAACGGTTTTCTGCGCTTTTCAGGATGGAAGATGATGAGGCAATACTTGCATCCGGCTCACACCCATACTTCAAGATGCGGTGGATCTCAAGCGACGTGGCTAAATCTTCCGACTTTGAGAGCTTGCTCGTGCGAGCTGCTGAGGCGCATGCACCAATCTAAGCAGACACGTGCGACGAGCCGTCATCATCGGTGGTGATTAATCACGGTTTTTATGACTTTGAAGAGAGACTTTTCTCGTTCGAGAGTCTTGTGTTGAAGCCGAACCGACGGTGTCTGGATGATGGCCTATTTGAGAAGCTCCTGTTGCTTAAGTGTAATTAACACACCAACTTTTTCAGCAAAGAGGATCTGATGTGAAATGTATACATTTTCTCAATTCACTGGTGTTCGTTAGTGATTCCAGCGATTTGCTTGAACTATGCTATTTGTAGCATAGCTGATATTGTTGCCACCAAATATCCCGATTTCGGTTTACAAATCGTGTTACTCTTGCTGAAAAATAGCATTTTTTATTGAAATTGACATCTGTAAATATGTCGTTATTAACAATTATGTACAGTGTAACCCTCCTTTGTACTGCATTAATGGCGCTCAGAGTACTGTGATAAATAAGGAAATTGCAAGTTTCAATGCGCTGCAACATTTACAATATTATGCTGCATTTAATAAATGTCTTTGCGGAGTATGAACATCCCCGAAATAAAGAAAAGTATTTCAGTATCTGTATTGCTGTATCTGTATACCGGGATGCTTTTTTTCGTCATTTTGCTAAAGTATCTCCGAAATATCATCTACGTCAAAGACAAATGTATCTCAGTATCTGTATTTTAGGCTTCCAGCCCATGTGTTTCGATATCTGTATTCCGGAATACTTTTTTGAGTATCTCTGCCCAGCCCTGAGCAATAGTTCCCCCCTTTTTGTCAAGGTGACATCGCGGAACGAGGGGTGTTTCACGTGCAGCGCGCGCTTCGCAAATGCATAGGAGCCAAAGGGAGCGGAAGGGTCGCAACACGCTACTAGTGTACGCTTTTTCTGGGCAGGGGAATGGCAATCGCTGGCGTCGGCGGGCAAACTTGAGCGGGTCTCACCCTGACCTGGCGCTCGGTGGTGAGCACTCATTTTTCCAGAGGATGGCCTCTCCTCCAAACCTACGCCGCCTAATGGCGCTTTGAAACATGGAGGGAACAAGCCCTGCGATAGTGAAAACGTCAAGAACAAAATCATCCGAGCGAGCCGAATGCCGCAACTACCGAAGGACGACATACGCATCATCATAAGACCCAGAGGGGGCCTTAATATCGCTAAGCTTGGCCCAACGATCGTCGCCGACGCCATTGCCGTCTCGGCAGGTATCAGCCCTGTGGAACAGCATGCGGACACGCTCTGCCCAAACAGTAAGCAGAATATCTTAGTGGCGAGCACGCCGAGAAGAGATAACGCCAACCGCTACGTGCGCATTAAAGAAATCCGCATCGCTGATAAGACCTACGAAGTGAGTGCCTACGAAGCGGCACCGTATTCTACATGCAAAGGCGTCATCCGGGGGATCCCCGTGCAAGACAGTTCGGCGGACATCGATGCAAAGATCGTTAACGACAGGAATCCACTGGCCCTGGCCGCCAAGCGCATCGGCAGTACCACCGCAGTAATCGTGGCCTTTGATGGACATCGCGTGCCCAACTTCGTGCGATATGGGTCTGTGCTATTGCAATGTACGCTATACCGCAGGCAGATAGATATTTGCTATGCCTGCGGCCGGCTTGGCCATCGTGCGGACGTTTGTCCTAACCCCGGAGACGTTATCTGCCGAGGCTGCGGTGCCCCGAACCCTGATCGGGAGCATCGTTGTACACCCAAATGCAAGCTTTGTGGAGGAGACCACCTCACTGCCGACAAGGCATGCAAAGAACGCTACAACATTCCCTACGTGGTGCGACGACGACGATGGGAGCGAGCACGCTCGACGCGAGACGGAAACGACGATCTTGATGCAAGGTACAAGCCCAACGCAGCCACTCACGACGACGAACCTTCGGAACATGCGACAGATGATCGGTCCGATGGCAACCGATCCCAGTCCCGATCCAGGGGTCGTTCCAAAAGCCGCTCCAGACGTGCATCGAGGTCCCGGAGCCGTCCTCGGGCCCCCTCCCGCAGTACACGACGTGGGGCGCCCAATGGGTCTGCATCCAGATCCCGTTCCGGCTCCCGTCCCGGGTCTCTCTCCGGTTCTCGTTCCGGATCCTGCCCCGGCCGTAGCGGTGTCCATGGTCAACGATCGTCGAGCCCGTCGGCACCATCACCGGCAAGCAACGCCAACAATAAGCGAGGAGCTCTTACTTGGGCGGACACCGTCAGGAGCAAAGGACAAGCTACGGCACAGGTAGGGTCGGGTTTACTCCCAGAGCACGACACACACACCACATCTGAAATATCATATCTAAAGCGCGAAAACGCGATGATGAAAGAAACAATACGCAAACTCACGGTCGCCATCGCCGAACTAAAAAATGACAGAAGCGCGTCCACCGCTACACCCACCACCGATCACGCCGCCAATGCAGTCGCTTCGTCACAGCTGCAGCCCGTAGGCGCCCATAATGATGACGGCGAGAGCGCACCTAAGAAACGCGCGATCGTCCGCGACCAGCCAGCTTTAAGGCCCAAGGAGTTGGACGATATTAAGAGCACGCTTTCAGCGATTAAGGAGAGCCTTCGGTTCCTTGGCGAGAGTATGGCCCTTGTACAGTCAACCCTTGCGGCCCACGGTAATCGGTTGGGCCAGGTGGAACACTACCTAGACCACATCGTCGCCCCTGCCGTCGCCGCGGGTCAGCCGGTCTCACAGCGCACAACCACACCAAGTTCACTCCCACACGCGGCCCTTTTGCACCCGTCGGGTGCTCAGGCCAACACCAGCATGCTTCAAGATGGCCACGCCAAATGACGAGTTGCGAATCTGGCAATGGAACTGCAGGAGCTTCGCCCATAAGAAAGCCTCCCTGCAGCAATACCTCCGTAGTCACGAAGCCAAACCCCACGTCATCCTGTTACAAGAAACTGCAGTACCAACTGACACGTTTTCCGGATACCAGTGGATACCCGGCCCCTCGGGAGGACGCGGTACCGCCACGCTGGTTGCTAACAAGATTACCTGCATAGCACACAGCCTCGATGAGCCCGAAATCGAGCATGTTATAGTAGAGATCATCCCTGGAAACACATCCCGACAAAGCGTGTACATCCTCAATGTGTACAGCAGCCCCAGCCACCACAGACAACGGTTCACACGCCTGTTCCAGAAAGCCATCCGTCTCGCAGAGTCCAATCCGCTAGTGATCGCGGGTGACTTTAACGCCGCACATCGTGCCTGGGGGTACGCGTACGACACCCCCAAGGGTAACGAGCTTTGGCAAAACGCTAACGACATGGACCTTGTTCTCATCACGGACAAGGCTTTCCCTACACGCACCGGCACATCAACACAAAGAGACACCACCCCGGATCTCTGCTTCGTCAAGAACATTGCCGACGCCCGTTGGTCCAACCTCGCGGTAGATCTTGGTAGCGATCATTTCTTACTGGCCGTAAACCTCCCCACTGTCTGCAAGAAGACCAAGTTGTATACGTGGGTTGACTGGGACCTTTTCCGGAAGACCCGCGCAGAACGACATCCTCCAGACGCCGCCCCAAGCCTCGAGACGTGGACGGCCCAGCTCAAGGTCGACGTCGACAAGGCGACCAAAACCATCACTACGGACTTACCAACCGAGAAGATGGACAGTCGCCTCGCCCACCTGCTCGAGGCCAAACAGTCTCTACTGGCCCGCTGGAAAGGACAGCGCCTTAATCGGAGGTTGCGTAAACGCATATCTGAGCTGAACAAGAACATGGAGGATCATTGCCGCGCCCTTTCTAAGCAAAAGTGGGACGAGGTTTGTAACTCGATTGACGGTCAGGTCCGAAATGGCAAATCCTGGAACCTCCTCAAACACCTGCTCGACGACACCAACACCCGCACGAATCAGCGTCATTCGCTCGCGAAGATACTCCATCAGGCTAAACGGACCGCGCCACCGGAAGACGTCACCAAGACCCTCGTGCAGAAATATCTCCCGCTTCCCACGGGCCCTTCGACTCATCACCCAGAATACCTTGGTACCGACAACACTCAGTTAGACGCCGACTTTTCCGTCGAAGAGGTGCGGCGAGCTCTCCACGAACTCAATGGCCGTTCCGCCCCTGGCCCCGACGGCATCACCAACAAGCTTCTACGCAACCTGGACGACCCCTCCGTCACTTATCTCACAGACACCATCAACGAAATATGGAAAAAGGGCGAGCTACCCGATGCCTGGAAACTCGCCCACACGATCCTCATTCCTAAACCGGGCAAGGCGCCGAGCCTAGATCACCTGCGTCCCATCTCGCTCACATCATGCGTGGCCAAGGTGGCTGAACACGTCGTCCTCAACAGGGTCGGTCGATACCTCGAAGATCACGATTGCCTCCCACACCACATGATTGGCTTCCGGTCAGGATTATCGACTCAAGACGCTATGCTACTTTTAAAGCATCAGATTCTCGACGGAGGTAACACTCAGGACACTCGTGCCATACTCGGCCTCGATTTAGAAAAGGCCTTCGATAACATCACACACTCGTCCATTTTGAAGGCGATCGCAAACCTCGGGCTGGGGCGTCGGTTTTACGACTTTGTCCGCTCCTTCCTCACTGGGCGCAGAGCCGTCCTCTGCGCAGGAGACCTGGTGTCGGAAGAAGTCGAGCTCGGACAGCGAGGCACTCCCCAGGGATCCGTCCTCTCACCGACGCTCTTCAACCTCGTGATGATCGGACTCTCCGAACAACTCTCAAAAATCGAGGGGTTGAACCACACAATCTACGCGGACGATGTAACCATATGGTGCTCCACAGGGTCGGATGGCTTCATCGAGTCCACCCTACAGGAGGCCATCGAAACCACCGAATCCTACCTCGAACACACCGGTCTCAAGTGTTCCCCCGCGAAGTCGGAGTTGCTGATATACCTGCCCAAACGCCGCGGCGCAAAGCCCAAAGGATGGCAACCCCCGGTCGAACGCAACATCATCCTCCACACCAGAGATGGTCGTGCAGTCCCCAGGGTAGACTCCATTCGGGTCCTGGGCATGATCATCGAGTGCCGCGGAACCAATACCCAAACGGTGCAGAAGCTCAAGACTAGGACTGATAACGCCATACGGCTAGTACGTAGAGTGGCCAACCGGCACCACGGCCTGAAAGAAGACAACTTGATGCGTCTCGTACACGCGTTTGTTCTGTGCCATTTCACGTACGTCGCTGCCATGCACAAATGGCTACGTACTGAGCGCGATAAACTGAACGCCCTTATTAGAAAGGTCGTTAAAAGAGCCCTCGGCCTCCCTATGAGCACTTCCACGGAGAAACTCCTCGAGCTCGGCGTGCACAACACGCTTGAAGAGATCGCCGAGGCTCAGGAACGGGCGCAGTTGCTCCGACTCAGGACCACCAAGGCGGGCCGCCATATTCTGCACGAGCTTGGCTTCTCCTCGACGGCCGGGGACCCCCCAGAGTGGACGCCGGTTCCCCGTGAAATCCGAGATCTCATCACGATCAATCCCATTCCGCGAAATGTACACCCCGACTACAACAGAGGCAGGCGCCTTGCGCGGGCGACCGCCTTTCTCAAGCGCATAGACGTGAAAGCGGACGACGTCTCGTTCGTGGACGCCGCTGCCTATCGCAACAACCGAGCCTTCGCCGCGGTCGCGGTTTCATCCACGCAGCGGATCCTAAACTCCGCCACTATCCTCACCCGAGACCCCGAAGTAGCTGAGCAAGTAGCCATAGCCTTAAGTGTGCTCGACAGCAAACGAGAAGTCATCTACAGCGACTCTAGAGCGGTCATGAAAGCCTTCGAACGTGGCGTCGTCTCCGATCAGGCGTTACGCATCCTCCGCAGCGTGGATCCGAGTACTCTCAAGCATCACACCGTCATCTGGTTCCCTGCCCATCTCGGCCGGGTGCCGGGCGCCCCGCCCAACCTCAACGAGATCGCCCACGACGCAGCGCGCGCGCTTACCGACCGCGCCGTCACAGGGAAACCTCATCTCGCCGAGTTAGAAGCCAACCGGGACGCACCCATTACGTATAACGACATCACAAAACACTTTTACCTTGGACGCCGCATTTTTCCGCCCCCGCATCCGAAACTTAACAGGCCGCAGGCGCTAACCCTACGCTTACTGCAAACGCACACATATCCAAACCTCGCCAAGCTTCATGTTTTCTATCCCGACGCGTACCCCAGCGACACGTGCCCCTCGTGCGGACACACGGCGACACTCACACACATGCTCTGGGAGTGTAGAAACGCTCATCCCGGCTCTACCTCACACAAGTGGGAGACGTCCCTCAGAAGCTCGCTTCTCGCCGACCAGCAATGGGCTGTCCAGCAGGCCCACGAGGCGGCCGCCAGGTATTCTCTGTCGGTCCCTACGTGGGAGACGCCCGCTACGCGCTGAGCGCGTTCTGCAGGACGTAAATAAAGTTTTTCCAATCCAATCCAATGGCCTCTCCTTACCTCTCCCTTCTTTCACTCCCCTTTCCCCTCCACCCAACGACGCTGCATCGTGCTCCGTCCTGGGTTGCACAAATAAGCGTCTTTCCTCTAAACGCACTGCTACTGCTACCCGTACACTACGGAGCGTCAGGTCGGGGTACCTCTCTCACCTTTAGAAAAACAGGTGGATGCAAGGCGGCACTGGGAAACGAGCCCAGTACCACGGCCGCTACCTTCTTTTCTATGTAGCGGCCGTGCCTTCCACATTGGAGGCGGATGCTTTAACGTTTTACTGCCGCTGCGGTCCTCGTACGAACGCGTCAGATACATCGGCGTGCTTTTGGCAAAGTTTGTATCACTTGCTCGACGCGTCGATTATTTCAAATGTAAGCCCCTTTCAGCCCGTCATTCGTCGTGCAATTTGATCTTTACATATTGATCTATTCGAGCTATATTGGGAACCTCTATTTTAAATGAGAAACATTTCTTAGCGAACCTTAGGCACTTTGAGCGTTTCTATCTATCTATCTATCTATCTATCTATCTATCTATCTATCTATCTATCTATCTATCTATCTATCTATCTATCTATCTATCTATCTATCTATCTATCTATCTATCTATCTATCTATCTGTCTGTCTGTCTGTCTGTCTGTCTGTCTATCTATCTATCTATCTATCTATCTATCTATCTATCTATCTATCTATCTATCTATCTATCTATCTATCTATCTATCTATCTATCTATCTATCTAACCGCCTACGTCTGGGTTCTCTCTTGATCGCCTCGTTAACTTGGTGTGTACCAAAATTTGCATGGGAGGGTAAGAGGATTTGGGGAATATGACTGTCTGGTTATGACATGAATAACGTGAAAATCCTGTCGCGTACGTCGTCAAACCCTTTACTCCAGACACGTGTGTCATATACCCGTTTACCACGGGCTGCGGTGTACGGGTATGCTTCACAGGTGATTGATAGTCTATATCTACCTATAGGAATGGCCAGAACAGACAATGGTAATTTAGGTGCGTGCGTGCGTGCGTGCGTGTGTGTCTGTAAGGGGTCCACAATGTCATAGCACCTATCTACTGCATTTTCTTTTCGTTGTTGTAATAAAAGACAGACTTTGCTTGCCGCATGACACTATTTGAAAAACAAGGTTCCCGAAGATATATACTGAGCGCTCTGTGACTTCCTTTGATTTCACAATGAACGGAGTTTTATCGTCCTCTAATTATGATCTTCCTCTTCCCTTTTTTTTTCCAATTCCCCACTCCTCCGTGTATAGGGAAGGGGAGCTATACGTGAGTTTGACGCCCTGAAAGCGAACTTTAAGTGCCAGTGAGAACAACAGTAGTTGCCCAGTGATGACAATATGATAGCGACGACCGCGCGATGACGCTTGCTTCGTAGACCCGAATTGCGACAACGACAGCGTTCACAACACAGACCGCAGCTGAAACATTGCGAATATATGATAATGTTAAGGAGAAGAGAGATAGTTTTGATTTCATCTGCTCAGTAATAGAGTGCCTCAGGAACACGCAGTTTGTAGATGACGTTACAGCGTTCGGCAACTCTGGCGACGACTTACAGTGATTTTCCTGCTCACCTTGCATCTTTGAACACGGCAATGCAGTTCTGCCGAAGCCCACAAGCTAGAGCGCGGTTCGTGAAAGGGAAAGGTTGTCATCTACCTGTTTTTTAGCATGAATACCGGACCCGGGTGAATATGTCTTCAGTTGAGAAACTTGATTTCTGAGAAATCCGTTTGGATGCTCTTTCCAGCTTCAAATGACCAAAGGATAAATGAATATTTTGACCTTCATTCTCACTTGCATTCTTGATATATGTCTAAATTCAAGATAAGCTGTTGCAAAAGTGCATTCGGGGAAATTCATGACACTTAACGCAGCTTACTGAAATGTTCTCGATTTCAGCCATGACATGACGGATGGCGAAGTAGGAAAATGTCTTAAAACATTGCCCGTTGGATCAATTTCACCCGAGAATTACAGAACTCTTAACACTGCAAGATGTTGATTTTTCTTTTTTTCCCATAGAAGTTGTGATCTGGAAGCCTAGGCATCCTTCAGAGGTTTACTTGATTTTTCGTGCAGAAAATACTTCGTGTAAATAAAAAAAGGACAACAAGCTGACTGTTATTGACGCATGCGTCGCTTTGTGCGTGCTACGAGTTATTATCTCCGTTTTTAAGATGTATTATTTTCAAGTTTTATCAAAATTCATAAATTCATTTCTCGTTTGAGTATTTAGAGCGCACACTGCGTCCTACGTCTTTTCACTTTTTCTCTCTCTCCCTTTTTTTTCATCAGCGACCCATTCTTGTTATTGTGTCTTAGTGCCGGTGCCTTACATCTAATTCTGATACATGTGAAATCCCCTGTACACCTTTGAGGCCTGCATTGAGAAACTTCGGTGTTTGTGTGTTTTGATGCAGCGCAACATCGCAGTAGCCTTTCTTTTACAGACAACACAGTAAGGCTATACACAACAGGTTAAGCGTTCATCATAGCTCGGTTAAAAGATAACTGTCATCTGCTTGCTACACGCGTCTTGCTATACGCACCTAAAGTGAACCCACCAAACCTCAGCAATCTCACTTTTTTGTGAATACGGGTCCAAGTGACAATCGCCTGCTAGCTTCTTTACATCATGCATGATTCTTCCTGCATCTGCTACATAATCTACTTCCCGACAAGAGGCGCGTTCCCCCTTTTTTTAGTTGATCAGGATTTCGTACTTATTTTACTAGCAGGGCAAGATGAAAAACTGTGAAATATTTATACGTATATATGCTATGACTAGATGTATATGCTGCTTTCGCTGGACCTTCGTGCTCCGTTGACCGGTGTCGACGACAGTCTAAACTGTGATTCGTGCACTCATCTAAAAACAATCTACGTGTATAGTCTGTATATATATACGTTCGACAGCGGTAGCCATTAGGTAGAGCTTTCCCCACAGCCAGTGGGTTCAGCCTCATGCATTTTACACTGTGTTCACTCTCACGCATGTATTATATAGAAGACCCAATAATGCTGTCACAAAATTATGTGTTCAGTTTTAACCTATGTAATGCACAGGAGGCTAAACGAAATGAAGTGTAATAACCCGAAGCACTTAAAAGAGGATTCCAACAGCGAGCGGCGTTCTGTAGAGGCTTTCCTAACACCGCTTCAGTTACTGTGCCGCATTTTGCTTAGCTGTGCTACATTTCAACGTGATTGCAGAATGTGAAATCTCCCATGAAGCCACAACATTCCCCTCCCCCAAGTGAATCCACACCACACAATCCTGTCCCTCAGGTGAATAAATGTTAACTGTAAGATTTATAAATCACAGTCATGAAGTGTACCTTTAATATAATTAGTGACTCGAGCAAATCTTTGCTGGACTGATAATGCATGATGGCAAATCGGCACTTTAGCTACCTCATTACGAAAACCGGTAAAACTGCGCACATTATGCATAGCGGTTTCACTCAAATTGAAGAAATATAACGAAGCGCACAGCAGGCAGCTTTCGGAACCTTTGCTCCTTCATTCAGTAGGTGCCGCTCACTTGGAACACGAGTTCTCTGGCCATGTGTACGGTTGTCCTAATCATATGTAGTATTACTTATTGCAGGCGTGTGTGAACTATTATTCTGAAGGTCTGATAGCTATCAGTAACGAAAGAAAAGCCTAGATTTCAGACGTAGACCATGTCAAGTCTTCATGCAACTGTGCGTAGGCTTCTATATGCAACAACAATGCAACGGCCTAAAGGCTTTGTCATTGCCTCTCCTTGTGTAGACGCATCCTCTTGTGTTCCGGCAGGGCCTGGGTCCCCTATTTCTTCCGTTCTGTTCTCTTTCCTACCCCCTCACTATTTTTCAAGGCAGTGCACCAGACGTACGCCTTTCTGACCTCTCTACTTTTCCTCTCTTTGAATCATCTTGATTTTTCAATATATTCTTTTTGATATCACATATAGGTGTATAAGCGTATACCCGGAGTCTGGTGCTGATAGCCGCTGTTTGCGAAAACTGAATTCAGAGCTCAAAAAATCGCACAATGGTCCTAAGGTGGGATAGTTAGTTCATGAACGTGTCCTGCGTGTTTTACTGCCCCGTATTTTTCGCTGTTCTGCCATAATGTTCAAAAAGTCCCTCTACTCTGCCTATTTCCGTGGCGACAACTTGATATCCACAAATCTATTTGCAAAACGTTCAGACTGACGCATTGCTGTCAAGTATGAAAAAAAAGAAGAAAAAGAAAACTGGGAAAATTGTTTCATTCTGCTTGTTTAATTTAGTTTGTCCTTGTGTGGATGGGTAGGCAACGGTTGTTTGTACAAGTGCCACCTGTTAACGTTGCAACTACATAAAACTAGTAACAGCGCTACTACACACTGGCGTTTTCCAGAGGTCGCGCGACCGCGTTGGTCGCAACTTACACACTGGCTACTACGTACACGAGCCGCGAGCCAAAACAATCACTTTTACAGCAAAAGCAACCATTTACGGCTACTTGCATCCGGTCGCCTTGCGACTTGAGTGTGTGCCAGAACATGTACGACCAAATTGGACGCGCTATATTTTAAAGTCGCCGGGTTGAATATAAGCCCTTACTGTTGGAGTTCACCCTACCTTACTAACAAGAATTAGACCTCTGGTGAAGCACAGATGCTCCACTCCTATGAGACGTAGAATACTTTAAGGGAGGTTATCCACTACGCGGTGCGTCATGCCTCGGTGTTGGAATGAGACGCGAAGAACGTGCATCTAATCATACCTAACTATACTCTGAAGCACCTTAGTGCCGAAAAGCAGGTCACGTGGTAGGCACAGCTTGCCCACACTCACTTCTGTCCCTCATCTGGCCGCTGCTCTTGGAACCCCTGGACTGATGAGTCTGTTGCAGCTGCGTCTGGGGCGCCTGCTGTTGCTGTTGCCCCGGATGATGCACCGTCGTCAGCGTCTGCTGGCGCTGGTGGTGCTGCTGCGGCTGCTGTTGGGGTAGCACGTAGCTGACGCCCCTGGAAACAAACGTAGTTCCCGCAGTGGTGGCGGCGGCGGTCGGTGGGAGCACCGTGGTGACCGGCGCCGCTGTTGCGGTCACACCCGCGTGGTGTCCGTACATAGGCGTATCTACCGGGGGGGGGGGGGGGGGGGGGGGCAGAGGGGCGCTAGCCCCCCCCCCCCACTGAGAAATTCTAGGGGGGGGGGCAGAGCCACCCCCCCCACTTTCGACACGTTGTTATTGTCGGCTGCAGACTGGGAAACTAACAAATCAGGCAAAGTTTTACTTGAACGCAGCAATAAAGTAATTATGTAATAAAATTTGTCCGATTCTGCTGTGACGACTGTCCTCCGTGCGTCATGACCACGCACAGTAGGCTACCTGCGGTGCGGGCTGCTTATTTTCCACGCTTGCGCGCTTTGCGCTCGAGCATTGCAGAGGAGGCTATCGCTCTGCACGGGCTCTATAACATTACAGCAATCTGTCTTGATTTTATTTTGCCCTGTCTGGCCTGAAATTTAAGTAATCGGCGACACAAATACGGGCGGGAACCAGTAAACGTCTTATAGCCCGAACAAACGCTCTGCTTTTTCAGGAAATTCAGTTTCTTTCTTTGAAAACGAATAGCATAGCCACTGCTCCATATCCAAGCTGATGTGAGTTCATTAGTGTGCAGAAGTGTCCAGTGTTTTAGTTGTGCCTAGCCAGGACAGCTAAAATAGATTCCCACTTTAGTCTCTGATTATCCTGCTTCACATGGCCTATCATATGGTAGCCTGCAGCGATCGCGGCGGCTTGTAACGAGGCAGTGGACTCGAGCTCATTGAGAAGCCCAGCTTTCGAGTTTGCCCCATTACTTGATCTACCTCACCAGGGAGATGATCAGCGTCCACGGTTTTCTGTACTAGGAAGGCTGGAAAGGACTGTGTCTGTTCCTAATAATGTTTATTTCTATCTCTACCTCTTTGTCAACAACGATGAGTTCACACGCGCAAGAACAGCTCAGCATTGTTATACTACAACTGAAAGTATCTATTATACACTCATGAATCCATCTCTCCCGCTGCTATAACCAGCCGCTGCCAATGTGATTGGCGGGCAGCCTTCTGAAATTACGTTCAGAAAGAGACACTGTCTGGCTATCCCGAAAAAAAAATGAGTTATTGTTCACCACAGTAATGCGCTGCTTATTGCGCACACTTCATTTTAACGCCGCGAGTTTTCGCAGACTTATGACGTTGCGTAGAGGCGATTTTATGGCACAATGAAAAATTTTTGAGGAATAGCCAAGAACCAATGACAAACAATACGCCGTATTGAAAATAGTTCATTATTATTATTTTTGAGGCAGTCATGCGTGAGCGGTAATTACGCGGTCGATCACTTACGCGTCATTTGTTGCGTCGTTTTACGAGCAGGTGCTGTGAGCATGACCCAGAAAAATTCGACCAATCATTAACAGCTAACTACCTATACGGAAGGAAACAATGCGGGGTAGTTTAACGTTATAATGACCCACATTTTTTCCAGGAAAATTTCAGCTTACACAGTTTACGTACGTAGGAACCAGAGGGAAGGAGTAAAGGGCCACTTCACCGCTTTTCTGTCCACCCCTCACCCAAGCTGGGAAAAGTAGAAGGGCAAGGAACGACACCTAGTATATAAATTCGTAGTCATTTATAATCTTATAACTATACGCAACCAGCTCAATGTAATATCCTTAAAGGGGTACTGACAGAAAAAGTTTTTTGCGTTTTTTTGCTGTAATGTGTTGCTGGGGGCCTGTTAGTCCTAACACAGCACGTCGTTTGCGGCAGAGCGCGACATATAATTAATTACAAGCTCCTTATTACCGAGCAGTGTCAGTTTCGGTTTCAAAAACGACAAGCGCCGGGTGCAACTAACACCTCCTAGCGGGTGCAGCGCTCGTTCACCTCAGAACACAGAACTGTGACGCACTTCCGCGTGGTTCGCGAGTAGCCGCTGAAGTACAGTGAACTCAGTGAACTAGAATATCTTTGTAGTGGCAAAAGCGAGGAGCTTCTCGTGAGGCTCAAAAAGCTGCCGCCGCAGGTGGCGCTGCAGTAGCTACCGCGAGGTGCTGCTGCGGGGAAACGAGAATTGCGTGGTACAACGCCCTAAACTTTTCTTTTTAGGGGCGAAGCTCCTTAAGACGGCACCCGTTCGTCCCTCGTAATCGTCGTCATCGTAGTAGTCCGTAACAAGTCTTACGCTTTGACCTCCAAGGTGGTGCCGGTGGGAGATTTCTCCTGTGCGTTGTTGAACAATAAAAAATTCGCAGCGTGCGCGTTAACTAAAAGCCGAATTCTTCTGTCTCTCATTCCCCATTAGCAGCCATTGGCATGTTCCAGTAGGAAACGTTAGTAGAAGTAGAAGTGTAAGTGTTAGCTAAAAGCCGACTTCTTCTGTCTCTCATTCCCATTAGCAGCCATTGTTTACCTCCAAGGTAGTGCCTGGTGAGATTTCTCCTGTGCGTGATTAAACAATAAAAATTTTGTTCAAAACGCCGTTGATTGATGAAATAAACCAACGAAAGACGCCAGATGTTTTGTAAAAGCAGAACGAAAGAACGCCAGGTGTTTTTCTTAAAGTGTAGTAGCAGTAGTTGTATGTAGCCACCTCGCCCGATCGTCAACGGGCGAGGTGGACCGGCAACGGCGCGAGGACCCTGCCGTACGAGAGTTAAATCACACTAAAAGACATACTTTGCGGGCGATACACTCTAGTGAGCTTTCAACTTTTCGTCTTAATGTACATGATAAAGAAATTATTTCTACGAAAAACGCAAGGCACACCTTGAGCAATATATTTGGTTTTGGGACGCTAAATGGAACCATGAGGCGATGCGAAGCCGGAGCACTTGCACGATCGCGTTCCGTTGGCTTTCGTTGGGCATGCCACCGACCTCGCGTCGTGGAACGCACGTCCTGTCTTCCCTCTAGCCTTGCCTTTAATTCGCACAGGGCGAGCGGGGAATGCGGTCGCTCTTGGCGCTCTTTCGATCGGGAGCGGACTTCTTCCTTGCATTTCACCGATCACAAGTGATAATGAAGGGACCACGTAAACCAACAGTACAATAAAAGTTTGATGTTTCATATATACACGATGTTTCACACTCTTTATATTATGTACTGGGCGCATTTCACGGAAGCGGAAGAGTTTCACGGTTTACAGATGATTCCCTCCGTAGCTTCGCCCCACTCATCATCATTCACCCCGTGGATATGCTGTGATTTTTTTTCTACTGATGCATCGCTTGTGAAAACCATTTAGTTGCCGGGTGACAGTTTCCGCACTGCCGAAGGCTTTTTATTTTGTTCTTCTCAGCAAAGTGAACTACAGGAGTAATTTACCGGTCAGTTGTGGTGGTTGGTTGCAAAACTTTATTGAGGTCCTGCAAGGCGCGCGTCAGCGTGGTTCACTTTAAAACTTGAAAACAATATATTCACATGATTTTTTCCCCGTTACTTGCGCAAAAGAAACCATGTACAAATCACGCACTTTATTTATGAAAGAAATAGTACTTATGAAAGAACATGCTGTTGCGAATAGCCACAAAGTGTGTGATGATTTGACAAATCAAATAACTTTAACGCAATAGCGTTAAAGAGCTCGTTTCGCAGAAATTCCGATGTCAGCGGCGGCGACTTTGGCCGCGTGAGCAAAAATTCGAGGCAGATGAAAATAAAGAAAAGTGCCAGAGGGCGTTCGCGCTTTGGCTTTCCTTGCGGCACAGTTTAGGTCTCTTTAGCGTGCGTTTCATTTTTTTCATTCAGGTTCTGAGCAATGTCTTCATAAGTGTCTCTACTCATTGCACCTACACAAAGCATACAATGCAAAGTCTATTGCTTGAAAAATATTTCTTGCTTCAAGAAGGGAAATTTTCCGTACTTCTCAGTACCATTAAAATAGCAGCTTGCCACAATGTCAATCTGCTGATCTAAGGTGAAGCTCATCACTTTCTCATGAAAAATACGAAAAGGCTCCTTTCTTGTGCGTGTCGTGGCAAACACCAGGACATCCAGGTTTGGTGTGATAAGCTTCGTCCACAGCCTTGGAACATATGGTGAGTGGGCCAGGGCCTGCAGATCACCTGGTACGAGAGAATTCACTTCGTCGTTTTCGAAGGCCCTCGCGTTCGGCTCGAAATTTCGGTCTTCGACCAAGCTCGCTTCCTGCTCATCGCGGCGAGACAACCGTACTTTCTCGGCCGATTCAGACGAGGGAACACCGCGACGGTTTCTCTACGGTCTTGGCTTCACAAGTACTTTTGAAATTTATGCAGGTAGGTCGGGTAAGAGCGTTGGCACCGCACCTGCTGCAAGAGCACGCCCGCCCGGGGGATTCGCACTTCGTTACCGCTGATAACATGTACGTAATCGCGAATAACAAAATGGGCAGCAAAGTGCTTTTCGCGCACCGCAGATGTCTCGGCTAGAGGTTTGTCCTTCCGTTTGAGGTTGCGCTCCCAATCCTTCCGGCGGTCTTCCTATTTTGGCACCGAAAACAACGAAATGTTTCGTCCGTTTTCTACGCGATGGCCAGGGTAGCCTGTACGGCAACCCGGAGTGAAGCAATGCGTGTCCGGCTTTCTCTACTTATCCAATAGTATAGAGGGAGCCTCATTGACTCCGAGTGCACAAAATATGATTTAAAAAAAAGAATCACCGCAACGCAAATATGCACTACAGCGGCCACTCGCGGGTCGAGCTGCGCCAAGCAGACCTTTGCGCGTGTTGCGTCTCGTTTTCTCCTCGGGCTAGCGACAGCAGCGCCACACGCGGACAGCAGCTTTTTTGATCACAGCGGCTCCCACGGGTGCCCGCTTCGCTCTTGCCACTACCAACCTTCTAGAACACTGTAGCTGAAGGCTACATGGAGCTACAGTGTAATGGAGCGGAGCAAACGCGGCAAATAAAGATGGCGGCTATGACGTCATCAGAACTTTTTGCAGCGTGGTCACTTGAGGGAAGTAGGGGGGTCACCGAGGGACACCTTTGAGGGTGTCATTAGCGCGAGGGTGTCGGTCGCTCACGCAAACTTCAAGTTCATTTAAAATACCTTCCAAGCTATATTCGCTGTTGATATTTTGCAGATGATGTACGCATGTTCACGGGAATCGATCCCTTAGGCTATCTCGGCAGCGAAATTTTGTGCCAGTACCCCTTTAAGTATTAATCGACTGAACTTGGTCTTCTTCTTAAAGATTTCATATTAGAGGGCTCTAACATGAAAGAAATTGGCACTCGGCTTATTCTGAAGACTTCTGCGAAGTACCTTGTTTTGTCAGCCACGTGTTTTGATTTATAACTGAGAATTTAAGGTACTAGAGTCATAGCAGGTTCTTCATAATCATTGTATCTACAACGCCAAACTATGACCGGGAAGTTTGCTGATGCAATGCTCAGATGATCAGGGTGAATTTGGGTGTACTTTTTAAACTTCACGGTAATATTTCCAAAATGTTATTAAACACTGCCGTGTTGTCGCGGTACAGGGCGGCCCAGCTTGCACAATCTGTATATATATATACGACGGACAGAGTGAGCGAGGCCAGCTCGAACCAGTTTGGAGAGGGAGCTGTATTTCTGCAGCGGTAATATGGATTCCCTCACTATCACGTTGTGAACTCGAAGTCTCTTTCTTTCCTCCTCTGCGATGGCCATGTCAGCGGCGTTTTCATGACATGGCCATCAAGCAGATGGCTGTGAAAGCCAGACAGGCCCGTTCCACCCCACTGAGCTTGTCTTGAGTGCTCTCGGGGTTACTCCCCCCGTCAGGAGGTCGGCGGGATTTTCGTTCCCAGGACAGTGATTCCAGAGCTCTGGATCCGTTCGCTGCTGAATTTCCAAAACTCGGTTGGCGACAAAGGGTTTCTATTGTTGCGCGGAACCTCGTACCCAATGCAGTGCGATAGATGAGTCAGTCCACATGTACCATTTGTCGATAGGGAAACGCAATGATTGCCCCCAGTGGCGTAGCCAGGGGGTGGCGTCTGAAAACTCCGAGACGAGCAGCGTTTGCGCACACGCGCAAAGGACACAGGTGAAATGTTCACCAGCTATATTGAAGACGTTGTCGACCTGCGCAGACTCGTTAACGCTGCCATGACGGAAACTTAAAAAATCAAGCACATAATCAAAGGGATTGATGATGACGCTTTTCAGATGCTGCTGGCAAAGAACCCGATCACAGTCAACGACGTTATCAGCTTGTGCCAGAGCTATGATGAACTGCGGAAGCAGTGAGCTCTGACAAGACGTCCTCCCGCACACGATTTGGCATCACTGTCGAGTCTGACCAACGGCCACGACAAAGCGTCGCTGATAGCCGAAATCAAAGCCTTTGTCCGCGAAGAAGTCGCGCGACAGCTCTCTCTGGTGCCCTTCACTCAGGAACCTACCACAACACTACCATCGTCCCTCCGTGGCGTCATTCAAGGAGAGGTCGCTGAGGCGCTGCCAGCTGCCCGCAAGCAAAACCTTGTGGCTGCTCCACTCACACAAGCTGCGGTTGCTGCCATGCCCACTCGCAAAGCACTTGCACCACCATTCCAGCATCCAGTGAATTACCACCCACATCCTGTACGGCCGCCGCCAACCCATGGCGCACGCTCGACAATCGTCCAATATGCTTCGAATGTAGATGCCCCGGACACGTCGCAACGTACTGCCGCCGCCGGGTTCAAGCCACTGATTACAACCCCCGAAAGCCCTACTTCCCACTTGACTCAAACGCGCATTACGCTCCCTCCGCGCCAGGGCAAGCTCGCTACCAGGCTGATCGCCGCCCCAGAATGGAACATCTTCGCTCGCCCTCTCCCCGCCGACGCTCGCTTTCCCCTATGCGTCGACGGCCCGCACCTACCGAAGAGGGAAACTAGACGACACAGTTCCCGAGGCAAGAACTACGCAAGTTTCGGTTTGCCCAAGTCCTCATTCTTATCCTTCCAATGTTATTGATGTATTTGTCGAAGATGTCGCTACAGTCGCTCTTGTAGATACCGGTGCTGCTGTTTCTGTCATCGATACTGGATTTTGACGCGTGATTCGTAAAGTCACGACGCCTCTCTCCGGACTGTCGCTTCGTACAGCCAGCGCTCAGCCCATTCAACCGACCGCAGTCTGTACAGCCCGTGTGACCATTCAGGACGTTCTGTACAAGATAGAGTTCATCGTTCTTCCATCGTGCTCCCATGCCATTATCTTAGGATGGGACTTTCTGTCGCGCCACAACGCCGTAATCGATTGTGCTCGGACTGAGGTTGAATTATGCTTACTCGATGACCCAGCCTCCGTCGACCCTCAATCTTCCGCTAAACTTGTCGTCCATGACGACACCTACATCCCTCCGTGCTCTTCGACATTGGTACCAGTCTCGTGCAGCGTCATATCCGACGGGACTGTCTTCTTCACGCCATCCCACATCTTCGTTACCCGACGAGACATTCTGTTGCCTTATGCTGCTCTTGACCTTGTCGAAGGTTTCACCACGATGCCCATTTATAATCATCACTCATCACCGCTGTCATTGTTTTGTCACGAATGCCTTGGCCACGTCGAGACGGTCAACTCCTCACGAATCATTTCCGTCCCCGATGAGGTGTCTTCTACGGCTGTCTGTGAAATGGGTGCCCTCTCCGCGCCTGACCCAGCATCTACAGATATATTTCGACCATTCATCGCCGAAGATTTGACACCTTCGCAGCGATCACAGCTTCTCACCATCCTTCAGCACTACCGCCCTGCTTTCGACGTTGCACAAACATCTCTAGGTCGTGCCGTAGCAGTCGAACACCACATCGACACTGGTTCGCACTCACCGCTGCGGCAACGTCCATATCGCGTATCCGCTACAGAACGCCGCGTCATTGCCGACCATGTCGACGACATGCTCCGCCGAGGCGTCATTCGACCTTCAGAGAGCCCGTGGGCGTCTCCGGTAGTACTCGTCACAAAGAAAGACGGTTCTATCCGTTTTTGTGTCGATTTTCGGCGATTGAACAAGATCACGCTGAACGATGTCTATCCACTACCGCGCATTGACCATGCTCTGGACTGTTTACAGGGTGCCGAATTCTTTTACTCGATAGATTTGCGGTCAGGCTACTGGCAGGTGCCGATGGCGGAGGCCGATCGCCCAAAAACCGCTTTTGTTACGCCAGACGGATTATGCCTTTCGGACTTTGTAACGCGCCTGCTACGTTCGAAAGAATGATGGACAACGTTCTGCGTGGTCTCAAATGGAAGATCTGCCTGTGCTACCTCGATGACATCGTGGTCTTCGCCCCTGACTTCGCAACACACTTGCGCAGCCTTCAGCACGTCCTTACTTGCCTGACCAACGCCGGTTTACAATTAAACTTTAAAAAATGTCGATATGCCATGCGTCAACTCACCATTCTAGGCCACGTCGTATCCAAGGACGGCATTCTCCCGGATCCCGAGAAATTGCGCGCTGTCACTGCGTCTCCTAAACCTGCTACAATCAAAGAGCTGCGCAGTTTCATTGGCTTATGGTCTTATTTCCGGCGATTCGTTCGGAACTTTGCGTCCATTATATAACCTCTCACACAACTCCTCGGCGACAGTAAAGATCTATGATCGTGGTCCCCTGCCTGCGACGAGGCTTTCACGACCTTGCGACGGCTTCTCACGACGCCACCCATTCTTCGCCATTTTGACCCTCAAGCTCCAACTGAGCCCCATACCGATGTCAGCGGTGTAGGCCTGGGTGCTGTGCTCGCAGAGCGTCAACCTGGCCACACACAATACGTTGTGGCATACGTGAGTCGCACACTTACCAAGGCAGAGACCAACTACAGCGTCACAGAAAAGGAGTGTTTGGCCATCGTATGAGCGCTTGGCAAGTTTCGCCCATATTTACATGGCCGTTCTTTTGACGTCGTGACTGAACACCATGCGCCGTGCTGGCTTTCGACGTTAAAAGACCCATCTGGCTGCCTTGCTCGCTGGGCGTTGACAATCCAAGACTATGACATCATCATCATCATCATCATCATCATCAGCCCGTCTACGCCCACTGCAGGGCAAAGGCCTCTCCCATGTTCCGCCAATCAACCCGGTCCTGTGCTTTCTGCTGCCACGTTATACCTGCAAACTTCTTAATCTCATCTACCCACCTAATTTTCTGTCTCCCCCTCACGCGTTTGCCATCTCTTGGAACCGGCGTGCTACGTGCCCGGCCCATATCCATTTCTTCTTCTTGATTTCAACTATGATATCCTTAACCCGCGTTTGTTCCCTGACCCACTCTGCTCTCTTCCTGTCTCTTAAGGTTACACCTATCATTTTCCTTTCCATCGCTCGCTGCGTCGTCCTCAATTTAAGTTGAACCCTCTTTGTAAGTCTCCAGGTTTCTGCTCCGTAGGTAAGTACCGGTATGATGCAGCTGTTATATACCTTCCTCTTGAGGGATAGTGGTAGACTACCATTCATGATTTGATAATGCTTGCCGAATGAGCCCCATCCCATTCTTATTCTTCTAGTTATTTCACTCTCATGGTTCGGCTCCGCGGTTACTGCCTGTCCTAAGTAGACATACTCCTTTACAACTTCCAGTGTCTCGCCACCTATCGCAAAGCGCTGTTCTCTGCCAAGATTGTTCCACATTACTTTAGTTTTATGCATATTAATTTTCAGACCTACTCTTCTACTTTCTGTATCCAGTTCAGTAATCATGAGCTGTAATTCGTCTCCCGCGTTACTCATCAGTGCAATGTCATCAGTGAATCGCAGGTTACTGAGATACTCTCCAATAACTCTTATTCCTAATTCTTCCCAATCTAGGACCCTGAAAACCTCTTGTAAACACGCGGTGAATAACATTGGAGAGATCGTGTCTCCCTGCCGTACGCCCTTCTTTATTGGGATTCTGTCGCTTTCTTTATGGAGGACTATAGTGGCTGTGGATCCGCTGTAGATTTCTTCCATTATGTTTATATAGGCTTCGTCGATGCCTTGATTCCGCAGTGCCTGCTGATGTCTCCACCGAATCAAATGCCTCATCATCGAATCACCGAATCAAAAGCGCATGTGTTTTATGGACACGCACTTTCCATTCCGCGTGCGTTGTGCTTGCACCCAAGACCGACGTCACGGTTGGTTGCCATGGGCTTTCGCTGTGCTTTCGGATGCCGAAATAAATCAAGTGAAGGCAAAAAGCTGTTCATGATACCGTCCGGGAAGCGCGACGAGTTGCGAAGGAAGGCTTGGTTATATTGAATCGGAAGATAGAACTTTCGGCCATCGTTTCCGACGAGACTACGCGAGGTAAGTTGCTGTCCTCCCACTATAAGTACTCGTTGAGGTTCGCGCAGATCGCTGCGTGCTATAACGCCGTAGACATGTCTCAGTTATTTGTGCAGTACGTCGCTATTCCTCACACGTTTTTTGCTGCTTCTGTGTTGTTTTTTTTTTTTTTCAAGAATATGTGGTTACGTTTTCTGCTTGACGTGATGCGCCTACTGGTTTGAGTTTGCGGTATTGGTTTGTGCGCCTAGCATGGCACTCCGACTACGGAGGCACGCCGGCTGACGATTGAAAATGTGATTGCGAAACTTATTCGGCACAGTTATTTTCAAGAAACAAAGCTGCAGTGCGAAAGCTCACATTAGGAGTGGTGCTCTCTGTTTGTTTTTGTTGCGTGCTCGGTTTTTTGTTTTTACAGCGAAAGCTGTTATGAGATCATTTCACCGGCCGTTTTTGGCGCCGTAGTTGTCCGCCGCCGCCGCCGCCGCTGCCGCCGCCGGTGTCCGTAACCAGTATCGCTCGAAATAAGAAAAAAAAACGAAATAAGAAAAAAAATTCCAGGATGGAACGAGGTTCGAACCCGGGCCCTCTGCGTGGGAGCCCAGTATGCAACCTCTGAGCCATTCCGGTTTTTTTTTTCTTTATTTTGTCCCCGTTTGTGTGATTTACAACTCTGAGCCATTCCGGTGCTTGAAACTGCTTTGCAAAAAGGTCCTATACAGGCTTCATGTCGGGAAGGAACCACATTAACGTATGCAATATAGCGTGGTAGAAGAGCAAAATAAGCACCAAGCGTCGCACAACGCGAACTCTGTAACCAGGCGTCATACAATGCGAATTGCGCAACGAGTAGGTTGTTGAATGCTTCCAACCCATTACAAAGGGCTCTGCCATAATTCTTCATCGTCATCAGGCACAGCATCAACAAAGTGCGCATAATGCCTTACATGCGTTTAGCAGGTACCAACGCTCTCCGTAGAATGACGAAAAATGGCACAGTGGCTGCTGCCCTACTTCTCAAAAATTACAATGATTTATCGCGTAGTGGATTCCTCGCCAATGCACTTGTATTGGTTGCCAAGGAAGCCCATAAGCGCATGATCCACTTCCTCGGGGTCTCAGTAAAATTACAATGATTTATAGCGTAGTGGGTTCCTCGCAAGTGCACTTGTATTGTTTGCCAAGGAAGCCCATAAGCGCATGATCCATTTCCTCGGGGTCTCAGTAAAGTTCTTCGCCCCCCTCCCCTCCATCTCTCTCCCACGTCAACGTATGTTACACAGCATGGCGGGAGAGGGAAATAGCGACCGGGCGTCACCCAATGCAAATTACATAACTGGTGGGCCGTTTAAAGATTCCAACCCATTACAAAGGGCTGAGCCATAATTCTTCATCGTCATCAGTCGTCGCGTCAACAAAGTGCGCATAATGCCTTATAGACGTGTAGCTGGTGCCTCGCTTCTTCGCAGAATGACGAATAATGGCTGAGTAGGGGCTTCCCAACTTCACAAAAATTGTGATTTATGGCGTAGTGGGTACCTTTCTAGTGTACTTGTATTGTAGCCCCAAGAGAGCTTAACTGGCTCTAGAAACGCCGCTCTTCCAGCTTTCGCTGTGACCGTGCTGCGGTTTCAGCGCAGGCCTGGCGTTTTTTTTTTTTTTTTTCCTGGAGCAAATAGCTTTCTCTGGCTCTTTTACGTCGACAGATTCGCCGGTGGACTTGCGGTAGAAGGTAGGTAGGCAAAGCGTGCGTGCCCTAGCCGAGTCGCAGGGTGCGTTCATCGTTTAGGAACCTCACGTATACGTGTTATGTAGCGCGAAGGTTTACGTGCCATTTCGTGTGGAGGTTTATATCCGCGAGTGGCTTTCCGCCGCGATGGAGCAGAGGTTATGGTGCTCGGCTGCTGACCCGAAGGTCGCGATCGACCGCGGTGGTCACATTTCTATGGAGGCGAATAGCTTCAGGCCAGTGTGCCGTGCGATGTCAATGCTCGTCAAAGAACATCAGATGGTCAAAATTTCCAGAGCCCTCCACTACGGCGTCTCTCATAATCATATCGTGGTATTGGGACGTAAAACACCAGATGATATTATTTATTATCCGCGAGTGGAGCTCTCGCGAAGGAAACGTTTACGGTGGAAGGCTAGTTTATTCGTTCGCTCGCTCGTTCATTGAGCAGCGAGTACAGTTCGTATGTCAAGTACGTCTACGAGGCGCACTTGCGCCTCGTAGACGTACTTGACATACGAACTGTACTCGCTCGCCACTTTTCTATCAAGGATGCTTTTTAATAACACGCACGCCATTCGCGACCCGGAAATACCGCGCGCCTGGCGATAATGCAAGGAAAGACACGCGAGATTGATGGCTATTGTTTCGGGACAGGAATACGCCCCATAGCACGCCCTTTTTGTGAGGTTGCTAAACAGTTAACAGGAAATAGCGAGCGCTGGAATTTGGTGAAAAAAAAAAGAAAAAGAAAGTAAGCCAGATGCTGGATATTGTTTTGTGGGAAAGAGATGCCTCAAATACGCCCTTTTACATCGCAGTGTGCAGTACTACATCATACAAGCACGTATAGCGGCGTTAAATATATTTACCCAATCGATACTTCGGAACGGCTACCTCTATTGCGTACTGGCAGCCTCAGTGCGTCATTGGTATGCGCGGCGAATTCGCCTCGCGAGGACGACGTGTATAGGTTTCAGAAGGCTTCATGTAGAGCGGGACGTTAACGTTCAACATCGCACATGTTCTTTACATACGAGTCCTAAGATCTCCTAAACAACATATAGTTAAAAAAAAAGGATACCAAGAGCTAGACGGCTAGTGCGAATGCTTAAAGCGCGCCGCCTGGCAAGCGCGCTCTCTTTGCGAAGCGTCGTCTGCTACGCAGGAGCAAAGTAGGTGGCGCCATGCTCGAAAAGAGAGCGCGAAGGAGAGGAGAACGAGGAGGAACGCGAGCGGAGGAGGAAAGTGTCGCTACTTCACGAAGAGTCACTAGAAAAATTTCAGAGTATCGCATGTTTTCCGCGCGCCGCCACCGCCGCGATTGGCTTACTCGCATCACGTGACCTTCGCCGCCATATCCCTTCCAAGCGCTCTGGTTGCAGGCACGTTGAATGCAGAGCGTGGCCTGACATTAAGCAGTACCACGGTCCCTAGAAGTGCTTCGTCGCTTTTTTAAACGCGTCATGCAGATGCCAGAGAGTAGCTCACCAGCAACCGAACGTTGCTGGTGAGCTACTCCGGGAATCTCGTATATTTTTGCATTCCGTGCAGGAAACATTAGCGTCAAAGAGCGTCGTTCTGCGTGGCTGCATAATTGGCTGCGGAATGAATTCGCCCCCTCGAAGAACACTCCTTTCTGCAGTGAACTACACAAACATTGATGGAAAAGCTCTCATACTTCACCTTTTCGGTTCACTATGTTCAGCGATATTGAAAACTACACACTAGATACCTTTCTATTTGTTGGGCTGTTTATATTTCGATCTGTTGAACAGATTGTGCATGCAGATGACATCGAAGATTTATTAAAATAATAACTGTTTACTGTATATCCTGAAGGCAATTGTGGCATGATCATTTGCCATTGCGCAAAAGAGAAGCGTGGAACTCTGTTGATAAACTTGGTATAAGGCATATCTATTAAGTGCATTTTTATTTTTTGCAAAAAAAAATGCTGCATTGCGCCGAGCCTACCCTTACAATACTTTTTAGTGGGTGAGAAATGGTCACAGCAACAAAAAAAAAAAAAAGAGGCCTATTTCATGCATTGAGGGAATCGATTTCATGCGAGCCCTAGGTCTATATACATACCGTGTTGCAGTAGCATGCGCGTTAAAAATTTTCGGGATGTGCTATCTCTGAGCAAAATAACATAAAGCAATGTGCCGAGGAAGTTTTAATAAGAATGCATTATGAAAAAAAAAGTTGAAATAAAAGAAGTGCAGAAACCGAACCCCAGCGGTTACGCGCTGGCAACGCCAATAAAAAAGGACTGTTTGTCGGAACACAGCAAAATATTTGCAAATGCACTGCAACGTTGGGAATTTTAGAAGACAAAAAAAAAAGGAAATGAAACAATTAAGTAGTGATGTCAATCATTTTTGATGGCCTATTTTCTGCGTATCTGCTAGGAAATGAAAATGTATTCGCAAAATCAGATGCACCTTACCTACCGCACGCCGATTCGCCCGTGCGTTCGGCTGCTGGCGTTCCGAACCGAGACATAAATACGTCACGCACCACAACTTCCACTTACCGTACACACACCACTTCTTTTACACATAACACCCAGCTGAATAGCAAGCATGGTGCGCAAGCAAGGTATGCGTCAGCGATCAGTCGAAGGACGCAATGTTGAATGTTGTCGATGTTCGATAATGTTCACGAGTGCGCTATGAATTGAACCTGAACACCGACTGCAAAGCTAGCGCAAATAGACAAGATTCACCAAGTATCGAAGTAAATGGCATCTCGCACGAAGTCACTGCGCTAATGCAACTATGTTTACATATCCGGACCTAGCGAACACACCCGGCTATGACACAAAAAGAGGCCGATGAAGCTACGAAGAGAGTTCGCGGGCACATGGCAACATTCGCCGCACGTTTCAGTAGTTACACCGCTTACCGTGCAGTCGATTCATAACTGTGGATGACTCGAAATCACTTCTGATATCCCGTTGAAGAAACACACAAACATATTGCAGTTACGCCGAGCGTAACACGGCATCGAGGCAAAAAGATCGGTCACTTCTCAACACACGCTACCAACGCACCGGGCGGTCTGGAAGGGAAATGGCCGCCGCTGCTCAATGTTGCCAGCGTGCAACCTACCTTTGCGGTACTCTGAAATTTTCGAGTGACTCTAACGGTCCTCAGTCCTGCGCGCCACCTCTCGGCATGCGGAAAACGAGAACCTTAACCGCCTCTCCCCAACAAGCGCTCCCTTCGCGTCGTTCACTCAACCAAGTATTTCTCGCACCGTGGTTCTATCTCACGGTCACGCAAACCTTTTGCAAAAAGTTTTGCGTACAAAAGAATAAAGCAAGTTTTAATTGAAAATAAGTTCATATCGCTTTGTTTTACACTAAAAAAACAAGCGTCGCGAATCTCAAGAACCAACATATCCAGCTTTCAGGATGGATGGATGGATGCGGTGACAAGTGCGCCACCAGGCTCGACAAAAAAAAAAAAAACCTTTACTCTTCTTTTTCTTAGTGTTGGCCTAGTGCCTTTACTTCAATTAAAACTATCTTACTCCATAAAAAAAAACCTCTAGTTTTCAGCTCCGTTCTCTGCCCTATACGGCAGAATGTCCTTATTTTTTTTGCAATATTTATTTTTGTCCTTTCTCTCTAATTTTCTGCCACCAATACTCTAACCGTCTCTTACTTATTTCAATCGCGGGTATGTTCAGCTTTCCATTGTCTCTAAAATCCAAGGCGTGATGCAGGCTCGTGCCCGAACGTACACCTGTCTCCACATTCAATCAGAACATGCTCCGCCGTTTCCTTATTTTCCCCGCAGCACATGCTTTGTTCTTTACTGAATCTCGCTTTATAACTGCCCGTTCTAAGGCAACCCGATCTCGCTTCAAACAGTAAAGCGCTTCCCATTGAATTATCGTAAAATGCCTCCCTCCTTATTTCATTTTTGCCCTTTCGGTAGTTACTCAAAGCCGGTTTTTTCTCCATAGCTGCCGTCCAGAAATCCTTTCCGCCTCTCTGACTTTTCGCTTAACGCTCTTTGTTGACATACTGCTTACACTGCCAGCCGTATATTTACTAGTGAGCCTCCTAGTTCTTTTTCTCCACTGTGTGTCCACGCTCTTCCTATACAAATAACGGAACACCTTCTCTGCCCATCTACTCTCCTTCATATTCCTTAGCCTTTCTTCGAACCTTATTTTGCTCTGAGCCTCCCTCGCCTCAAAACCTGCCCATCCCATATCGCCCTTTACAGCCTCATTTGTCGTCTTCCCGTGAGCACCCAACGCGAGGCGTCCCACAGTCGATCCCTTGATTTATATCCTTTCCCGATTGCACCTCTGCCCTCATGCACACCACTGAGTTCCCAAAAGTAAGCCCCGGAACCATTACACCTTTCCACAGACCTCGAAGCACCTCGTACCTATTATAGCCCCACAACGCTCTGTGCTTCATTATTGCAGCATTCCTCTTTCCCTTTGCTGCCGAGTCTTTTTCCTGTACCTCCATGTACCTGTCACCCTCACTCTTAAAAAAATGGAGTGACCCTCTCTTTTTTAAGGGAGAAACGGCGATGTCCCCAATGTTCGTCTTCAAACGGAGAAACCGTTCCTCCCTTTTCAATGGAGAAACCGTCAAAATCAAGATGGCTGACGCCAAACCAGTGAAGCGAGGAATAGATTTAGGCCTAGCGAGTGCATCGATTCTCGACTGATAAAGAGTATGCGGCACTGACAATCACAAAAAAACGGTCCTGCTGAGCTTAATATCGAACGATATCACAATAAAATCAAGGAGACAAACCTGTAGTGATGAAAACCTCGCGAAACGGAACGACGGAACTCGTACGTTTCGCTCGGCCAGCGAGACGGCGTTCACTTTAAAAGAGACGGATACTGCAAAGGGGCTCTCAACCGGAGACTGTACGTTAGGCTTGCTGTCTTTATTTGTCGAAGCGTCACACGGTGTAGCGACGTTATCCACGCGTTTGTGCCTCCAAAATGTACATTCTGTAGCATCAAAACAATCCCGGCGCAGCAGAGCATAGTTTTGATAGATAGATGTTCAACTTCATATAAGTAGGTGGAGCTGTTAGAGCGCCGCGGCCGTGAAGTAGGTGGTAGCGGGCGCCATCTAGAGGGATTAAACAAACTAAAATAACGTTGTTACTTTCATAGGTGGCGTACGTTGATACTGCACACGGCATTTCGGGGAGGTAGGCCCACTCATGGATCACTCAAGGACACCGGAAAGTTGATACAGCTTTTATTAATACGCACACGTTCACTAGGCAGACACATAGTACACACAATGAATTCAATACATACACAATTCATTCGCATGTATAAAACCTATAACATGAACAATTCACTACAGTCGCATACTTACAGACGTTTACACATACCCCTCTATGAAGCGCTGGCCCTTATATAGTCACTGAATTACAGTGGACCATGGTGGCACAAAGATGCGTCATTTTTCTTCAACTCTTTACGATTTCATGGCTACGTTACAATATACGCCGACATTATTAAATAGTAGCTATGGCTTAGCCAAGCGCACCAGTTAATCTAAAGCCGCATAATAATGAACAATATTATTACAGAGTTGATTAAGTTAGTGCGAAAACGACCATATTGAGAACCGTTCATACCATTCCGACGACATTTTGAAGTAGCGCCATTTTCCGACAGCGGCCACAGATGAAATTTCTCTATCTGATTTCTTTATTTTCAATCGTTACTGTGGGCAGGCGCCACATCGGCAATATGCAGTTCAGATTCTGTCGCCTTTCCTTTGTCGCGTCGACTTCGTTGAGTGGTTTGGCGTTGACATCTGTTCACATTCTATTTATGCGTTGACCAAAAATATGAGGACGGGCCATGGATTCGTTCAACTGCTAGCCCTTCAATGACAATGTTTCTGATGCGGTACGGCCGTCTCATTTGTGTATACGTACGTTACAACGCGGGTCGTGCGAAGAAACAAGACAAGATGGCCTCGCCCCGGACGGTGGTCTTTCGAGAGCGATGTCAGTGGCTCTTGGCGCCGCGGCAGCTCGATTACTTAGTAGAGAAACTGGAGCTACACCGCGCGAATTATGGAAAAGAACGCTACCCACACTACGTGTTCTGTAATATTTCAGTACGCTGTACCTACATGCTGCTCTGCTACTGTTACGTCACGGTATTCGCCTGGCGTGTGAAATTGCGGTCATTGTGCGACAACTGTGTAGTTGTCGTTGTGGTGGTGGTTAGTCTTGCGTTGGATTTGGAATACTCTTTTCACAAAGGTGAGTGAGAGTGTTAGTGATTACCTACTGTGCACAGCTGACATTAGAAGCGCATGTTGTGTTGAGTTTCGCACGCCAAAGCAAAATCCTGAGAACGAGGGATACATACTGCACGCGTGCATAAGTCCGTCCTAATTCTCAGTGATGGCATGCGTATTCCAAAAAAACGCATGTGATTGAGAATTTTGGCTTAACTGACAGAAGTCATTGACTTCTTTTTCAGATATGTGCAATTATGATGCAGGTTAACGTTAAAATGCGGCCACGGCGGCCACATTTCAATGGGGGCGAAAGGCAAAGAACACCCATGTGCTTATGTTCGGGTGCACGTTAAAGAACCCCAGTTGATCGAAATTAATCCGTAGTCCCACACTACGGCGTGCCTCATAATCATACGGTGGTTTCGACACGTCAAACTCCAGCAATTATATGTTATCGTACTTTCACGCATGCACTGTCCAGTGGTATCACGTTTGCTAAAATGTTGTAAAAATTTCATGCTTCTTTATATTGCTTGTTGTATTGATAAGTGCTGTGTAAAACTAAAAACGCGTGCTCTAGCCAAGTATTTTAACGCCGAAAAAAATTGAATTATTGGTGTACAGTCTAAGGTGTTCATTAAAACAAGACTGTTTTGTGAAGCGGGGCTAACTGTATTTATGACAAGCAGATCGTGCGCAAACGTATACAAACAACACGAGACACACGAAAGTATGCGGCGCATCGCGCACACGCCGCGCCTATAAAAAAAAGAAAAAAAAAACCGCCACACACGTTCCTCAACACAAAGAACAAAAACAATGAACGTCACTCGTGTGTTGCTCGCATCAATCCTAGGTACAAGTAATTGCACGCGACTGGCCGAGATCGGTAGCACTGGATAATTTGGTCTGAGACTGCCGAGTGAGCGCGAAAGGGCGTCCGCTCTCCGCAGCACGGAATCACGATGTAACTTGGCGTGCGCATGCGCGCGCGCAAGTCACGTGGTTGAGGAGAAAAGTTTCTCCCTTGGCGCTTGCCGCAAGAGGGCGCGAAAAGTAAATCGTCCGTAGAGTCACTGTATATGCTACCTTTAGGTAGCAGAGTTGCGCATAGGTCCGGCTAGCAACCACAGCTATGCGGTGAAGTCGCACTTCGTTTTTGCAGGCGACATGCCTACCGTGACGCCGATTAACCTGTCTGGCGTGTCGAAGACCGGCAATAAACATTAGCTGTCGATGGCGAGTGTTAATTCAGTTCGCTGCAGCGGCGGCGTCGAGAAATAAAAAAAAAATTGGCCCAAGCGGCAGCTTCTCCGCAATGCATGGTTGCTAGCGGCGTTGGAAGACAGATGCGCAACTCTGCTACCTAAAGGTAGCATATACAGTAACTCTAATCGTCCGTAGAATCGTCCGCAGAGCCATACATACCCTTCGGGAGAGTTTGGCGATGCTTTCATCTCGCCGCTTTCCGCGCCCCGCCCCAGTGCCGCCCTCTTCTCGTGACGTAAACCCTCTCTCCTCGCCGGCGGCGGCAGCGCGGCGCGTAGTCTGGTAGAGCCGCGATGGCGAGGCGCCGGCGCGCCGCATTCACACGATTGCTGAGGAGCGCGCGTAGGTTGCCACTCGTGTGTGAAGCCGCGTATGATATCGCGCGCGTATTCATGCGTCATTTTGTTGCGTGCGATGGGCTGTTGTTGCGCGGTTGGCTGCTCAAACAGCAGCGCGCAGGGTTTCTGCTTTTTTAGGCTTCCCAAGGAAAAGAAGCGACGACGCTTTTAGATTAGAAACATCAGACGCAGCAAATGAACCCCGGCCGACTGCTCCGTGTTATGCGGGTGACGTACTTGAGTATTTCGCTTGAATATTGCTGGTATTGTAAACAGGTAAACAGCGTACCATTAACACAAACTTATTATTCGTTGTGCAATGGGGCCCTTTCAGGCGCACAAACTTTAAAAATCATTTTCTCACGCTGAAAAACGGAGTTTCATGGTTCGCGTTTCAAACGCTCGGGCAGATTGAAATTTTGCAGCGATCACGCTATAAGTGTCAAACGTGATGTGTTGCGTGCACGTAATTTATCGCGCGTTCTGAGCACGAGCTTGGGATGTTACCATGATGACGTGAGGCGAAGATTTATTTCGATATCGCAAGTTAGTGCCGGCGCGCGTCAGCTGTGGCGGTTATCTGGCATGTGTTTCTGGCACGCTATGTGGTCTGCGTTTCCGTGACTTTCAGCCTGTGGTGTCATTTACCGCTGTGTGGTCGCTTTTATACATGCTAACAGGTTCACGCTTAATTCGCGCATGTAAATCAATGCGCGCCTCTGTGCTAAGCGAATGTGCCTTGCGCTTTTTAGTCATGCTCATATAGTGCACGATGTCTGAGCTCGCGCACGAAGCTCTTCTACTATATCAAGGGGCCCTCGTGCACTCGATGAAATTTCGTGATTAGGAAGTATAGGTCGTGAAGGCGTTGATCAGAAAAATGATTTTCTGAAGTAAACCAACAGGATGTCCGCCATTACAGACTAGTAGAACGAAGTATTGTTTTCATTTAACACACGCCTTCTAGGGGCCCTGCACCTGATTTGGCGAAAACCTTAGATGCCTCTGCAAACGTGAAAATTGACCGCCGGTGTCCGCGGCGTCGGCGTCACGTGTCGGCGGCGTCAACACGAGGGATGTGAAAAATCACGCAATGACGCCACCATACGACCAAAGCTTGCGACGTCATGATGATGTCGAATAACGTGACTTCACGCGATGACGTCCTCACATGATTGCAACCCTCCAAGATCGGAGGCGTTGCAAGCTTTTTGCACGTCCCTGGGTCTTGCATTGCCTCCGTGGTCGTTTGTCCGATCATAGAGGCTGTGCAAAGGGCCGATGTCATGTGATGAAGTTATCACATGACGTAACGTAATCTGACGTCAACATGACGTCATTGTCACGTCACAAATTTTACCTATCTATGACGTCCTGCTGACGTCATCACATGTTTTAATGCCTCCAGGATCGGAGGCGTCGCAAGCTTTCGGCACCTTACGTGGTCTTGTATTGCCTCCGTGATTTGTGGACCGCTCACGGAGGCTGTGTAAAGCGCCGATGTCATGTGATGACAATATCAGATGACGTAACGTAATCCGACGCCAGCATGACGTCGTCGACACGTTACAAATTTGAGCTATCTACGACGCTCTGGTGACGTCATCACGTGACGTTTTAATGCTTCCAGGATCGCAGGCGTTGCAAGCTTTCGGCACCTTACCTGGTCTTATATTGCTTCCGTGATTCGTGGATCGATCATAGAGGCTGTGCAAAGCGCTGATGTCATGGGATCACAATATCAGATGCCGTAACGTAATCTGATGTCATCATGGCGTCGTTGATACGTCACAAATTTGAGCTATCTACGACGTCCTGGTGACGTCATCACATGATCTTTTTGCCTCACTCGTGTTGGCGCCGAAGTACTGGGACTCCAGTCAATTCGCGCGTTTCATGAGGCATCTAAGGCGTTCGCCCTAAAAGGAATGTTTTAATGACCATGACATTCAACAGCGCGAATCCTGCTTCCATGAACTGCTGAAAGCGCGAGCATGGGAGATCCGGTTTCTGACTGTAGTGATCTTGCGCATTCGCCGGTACTCCGCTCCCGAAGCAAATAAAGAAATCAATGTTATATATATAGCACACTCAACATTTCAACACCAACTTCGGAGCAACCATCATCGCAGGGTGGAGAAACTTTTCACGAGATCACTGTGCATAGAAGCGCCAGCCGAACCGTACTAAACATCTTCAGCGTCAGAAACATTACGAAGCGTCGTTATTATTAAACCTAAGCTTTAAAAAAAAGTTAATCAAGACAACAAACCAAAATAGACGCAAACCCACAGGTCTTCATAGCACGAAAACTCACCGATGATCACGATACTCCCTCATGCGAATTCTGAGCGCAGCTTTGTGTTGAGGCAACGCCAACTGTGTTTGAAGTTCTGGCTATCCGCATTGGAACATTCGTTACGTATTGCCACAGAAATTGCCAGTGCTCGAGTGCTAGGCACATGACTATGCATTGCAGGCGTCGCGAACCAAGCGAAACGCCGACATCGACATCCCCGTCACGACAAGGGAGACAGTCGCAGCGCACCTGCCAGATCTGCAGGCGCACGAGCTCCGACCGAAGGGCGAGCGCACGTGACGGAGGAAGAAAGCGATGTTAGAGGCCAGTGGCTCGTGATATCGACAGACTCCGCGTTCGCTGTCTTTCGTCCTCGTTCTATCTATCGGTTACGCCGACGACGCCAACGGCGATGCCGAACAACGCAGGAACGGGCGCCTAAGAGCTGCGCTAAGCACAGCGCGTATCATAGAACATCGTGGACTCGAATCGGCGTACACAGGGCTGGGCAAAGATACTTTGAAATTGTATCGCGATACGATACAAGATACTCAGACAAGAAGTATTTGAAATACAGATACAAGATACCGCATCACTGACTGTATCCGATACGATACATTTCAATTGTATCTTAAGATACTTCGATACGTTCGCAAATTTGTTATTACAGATCTATAATGTAGTACTAAACGCCTATGCACAAAAATGTTCGCTTGAAAATTTATTAACTGCGACCAATTTTGTTTCATTTGAATAAAATATCTGTCAGTATCTCAAAAGTTTTGTATTTCTTGCTCAGGATATATTAGTTTCATTCGGGAACAACTTATTGGCGTTGATTTAGCTGTTTAACATGACAGCTTTTTGTATACTTCGCTGATACCGGTTTTTGCTTGTCGCTTGTGTAATTCTTGGCAGTCGCTGCTCTGTTTGCCGACACGCTAGACCGTTGCAATCTAATCACAAGAACTTCAATAAGAAGCTTCCGCACTATGGCGCAGACACCGTTCTGGAGTTCTACCTTGCCCTAAATGTATTACCGTTTTCGCAATACCGGATCACACGACAGGTGTACACCAGCAAGAACGCTGGTAGCGACATTCTTTGCGACGCATCGTGTTTACGTAGAGGACATAAAACTGCAATGACTTTTATATCCTATAATTATTTGCTGGCGTAGAGCGTACGTTGGTGACGTAATCAATAATGCTCAATCTTTTAACAATATTTCTTCCACGAGAGAACATGTGCAGCCCAGAAACATCTCAGACATATTGTATAGTTGCAAAAAGCTCCGCAGGTCACCGCCGCTAATCGCACTATATTGCTACTTACAGCTCCGACTACTTGGGGACCAGTAGCAGTAAAAACGTTTAGCGAAGCCTAAAAACTTTAAACAAATATATCTAAGTAAAACAGAAAAGCGGTTCTGTGGCAAACACAATGAATAAGTATAGAAACCGTGACAGTGACACCCGCCCAGAGCTAATAATTAAACTGTTGCATTTTACGTCCCAAAATCACGATATGATTGTGAGAGACACCGTAGTGGAGAGCTCCGGAAATTTTGACCCTCTGGGGTTCTAAAACCTAAATATAAGAGCAGCATTTTGGGCTAGTTGGTGATCCATGACATCAAAGAAATTGCGCGACGAAAACACGAACAGAAGAAGACAAGCACAAACACAGCGTTGCGCTGTGTTTGTGCTTGTCTTCTTCTGTTCGTGTTGACTTGTCTCCTTCTGTCTGTGTTTTCGTCGCGCAATTTCTTTGATGTCTAAATATAAGCACACGGACGCCTAGCATTTTGCCTCCATTCAAATGCTTCCGCGGCGACCTTCGGGCCAGCAGTCAAGCATCATAACCTCTAACCCCCGGCGGTGGGCAAGCATTTAAGGTAACACCACAGAAAATTCAGTGCCTATAGAGAACAGCGCAAAACGACTCATTGGGACGCTCATGAGAAAAACGGAGCATTTGGTGGAACAATGTTTTTCCTATCCCTTTGCCAATATCTTTAAAATGACGCCTAATAATTTACGTTATCATATTGTAAAATCAATTTAGCTATTTTACCAAGTAGTAAGCAGAATTTTTGTTACTGTATACTCCAGCCACGCGCAGATTATTATATATCTGTTCTCAATATCGACTTGACATAACAGTAAACTCAAGTGAAATATATTAACGCAAGCAGAAACGACGCAGACAGTTAAAAGTAAGAATAAAGCAGAAAGCTTACGTTGCGAGCACGTTAAAGACATATTGCAGTAAGCAGACCGGAAAAAAAAAAACAATACAGACACGTAGATCATGTGTGGGGTGGAAAAGAAGGATAGCTTCGAACTTGTGCGAACAATCAAATTATGATTTAAAAACTTATTGAATAAAAGAAAAAGAGACGTACGCCAAGATAGCTTCCGTAAGCTGAAAGCTTGTTCTGTTAGATCCAGTATCGGTACCGATGGTGCTATTGCTGTTAAAATCTTACTCACATATAAGTCAATCATTACATGTAAGTCGGACATACATCCACGAGTTCCTTCAAGTCGCAGATGTGTGAAAGCCACGAGACGCAAAGCAACCCTATTCTTGCACTCTCGTAACGAAGACCTCGTAACGAAGCACAACGCAAAAGAAACTTCGACAACGACACTACAGCGGCATCAGAATGTGTGCAAATGACACTGCACACATTGGAGTACGTGGCACAGGACAGTGGCTAAGAGCCAACTGTCATGGCACTCACACACAAAAGGTCGCCTGGGCGTAGGCGTTGGCGCGCTTGTCTGTCGAGACGACACGAGCGCTACCACGTGATTCTGCTCCATCAATAGGGACAGCTCATCGCCTGCCCTCGCTAGAAAACTCTGGCGGAAAGATAAAACAATGTCACTGCCTTTAGTTGTATTCTGGTGGCTTAGCGGCTGCAGTATCAGCTTGATAAGCGGAGTTCAGTCAACGTTTATTATTTCCCACGGTGGTGTTGCAATCGCAGTATCTTGTATCTTAAGTTACACGATACATTCTTCAATGTATCGGAAATACAGATACTGATACACGTCTTGCGAGACGTATCGCGATACAGATACAAGATACCCAATGAGTATCTAAGATAGTATCTAAGATACATGTATCTTCGATACTGCCCAGCATTGGGCGTACACAACTCAGTTTCACGATGATTTGGACACGTCTAATTCACTCCATATTCTTCATTAAACTTGTATAACAATGTTCTTGCACAACTTCGCTTTCGCAATTTGTTGAGGAGCGCTATATTTCATGAACGAACAGCGCGTACATAGCCTCAGCCGTGCGCCCGTCGCGCGGAAAGACTATATATGGCGGACGGCGTCGGAGCGGAGGCGTGGCGGTGACGCGAACGGCGTCACCGCCGCGCGGCGACGTCACTGCCCCGCCCATTCGCCGGACTCTCCCCATCTACGGCTCTGATCGTCCGTAGAGTTACTGTATATGCTACCTTTAGGTAGCAGAGTTGCGCATAGGTCCGCCATCTTGCCGGCGTGGCATCCACGTTAAGCAGGAAAGCCACCTCTCTGGAATGTAGGAGCCGACGCGGCTGCTGTTGTTGCTGCTGTCCTCTCGGCGCAGCGGCTCCGTGCACCTTCTCGTTCGTTCATAACGCGTCGCTGGCGCAATGACTTTCGATTCGAAGAAAAAAAAAAGAATGGAAAGCTCGGAAAAACAATAATTTGAGATGGAACAGGTGGAGATGGAACACTATCGCAAGTAATATTTTTGTTTTAAATGGCAATTACGAAAAGTGCGACGGTCACGATTCTGGACAAATTAAATTCAGCCTAATTATTCGTTACACGTAGTTTTTGATGCAGCGCTTCAAAGGATTAAGTGAATAGCTCGAGAAAGCAAGAGGTAAAATTATCACCGTGTTTTACAAATAGCGCCAGCTAACGAGAATTTTGCGTACGTCTAGGTAGATGTGGCATATAATAAACACTCGGTCATGCTTCGAACTTTTATGCCGCACAGTGCTCGGAATGAATCATGCTGTTGTGATAGACCTGTAAGGTTCATATTCACACACATCGCCTCCTTCACACAGTCACTCGCGCATATTTTTACCGTTTTGTCCCGTTCGACTTTTTGTCAACCTTTGACCAGTGAGAGAGAAGCGATATATATCCTGTTCGTTATCGCCGGCTTCTGACGTCTCATGCGCAGCAGCCACTTGAGACGGCGACGGAGACAGACTTGCCACACGGAATCGAGAAGAAGGCCTTTCCGTGCTCTTGTCGGTTCGTGCAGTGGGGAGCGCAGCATCCTGTCATTGTCGCAACTTCGCAACACTGAGTCGGGGCGCCGCGCCGCGCAGACGTTCGCAAAAACGGACAGCAGAAGACACTACCACAACAACGACAAACAATCCGAACTCAGCTGGACCGTCTTGCGCTTCGCCGGACGGCCAACACTAAGACAGGCCAACACTAAGAAAAAAAAGAGTAAAGTTTTTCTTGTTTTATTTTTTTTGTCGAGCCTGGTGGCACAGTTGTCACCGCCCCGTTATAAAGGGGACGCTCAGGGCATCCATCCATCCATCCGTCGACTTTATCCGCGGCGCAAGCCGCGCCAAAGCGGCGAGCGTCTGCTACGCGCCTGATGTTTTGGCCGCTGTTAGCCAAAATTGCGGGAATTCGGGCAATATTTCATACTCTGTCACTACAACATAATACTGCAGCACTCATCGCACAGACAACGCGTTTGTGCGTTGTGAAACGGGGATTTTGCATATTTCCTTTCAGATGGTTTGTCACCACAATGGTCTACACTTACGTGGCTGTTTGAGGAACGCATTCTGCACGCACTTCATCGTGAGAGAACACGCTTAATTTACTTTCGTGTGGAATGAATAACGTATAACTTGCTGCATGAGAGAAATGGAGATAACCAGGAGAACGTAGCAGATGTGCACGTCGTAAATGGCTAGCTCATGCTACGCGTTTGTACCCTTGATATCCTTTCTTTTATTTCGTGCGTTCGATTTGTTTTACAATGCTGCCTCCCGCACTCTGCTGTTTCAAGCCCTTTCAGCGAAGCCGAATGTGTCCGTCTGCGTGGCCGCGGCACCAAAAGTAAAAAATTACTCGCGGAACTCGCGTCTGGTTCACTTGGTATACACGAAAATTGGCATGGAGGGGCACGAATGTATGCCTAACATTACAGATAGGTCATGGCATCACTAACTTGACATGCTTGCCATTTGCGTTACGACTAATAAAAATACGGCGTGTGGCGCGCAAACCCGCTTTCTTCGGCGAGAAATAATTCCGACGATGTGTGGTCTGACGATTTGTCTCCGTCAGGTAATAAAAACGTGGTGGTTACCAATATCGACGTCAACATGTAAACGTTACCCATACATTTTAAATAACTGGCCGCATAGGTAAAATGTACGTGAAAAAAACACATGAAAACAAAAACACGGTCCCTTATGCAATTCGCCTGAGAGGGCTCGAAAACGAAAGCCATCTTCTTTTTCGTCAGTCGATGCATTGATCCTCCCCCGCCTCTCTCCGAAAGCTTTCTGCGCATAACGTGGCTTCGGACTGCCCACAGGATCAAAGGCATTGCAAGCTTTCTGCACCTCACCTGCTTTTACATTGCCTCCGTGATCGGCCCCAGATCACGGAGGCAATGCAAAGCGACCATATGATGTGATCGTCATATGACGTCACGTTGAGTGACGTCACGATGACGTCATTGCAGCTTCACAAATTTTGTCACCTGTGACGTCAGGGTGACGTCATCACGTGATTATTTTGTGCATCACTCGTGTTGGCGACGTCGGACGCCGATGGTCAATTTTCGTGTTTGATGAGGCATCTAAGGCTTCTGCCTTTAAAAAAAAAAAGAAAACAATACCAACCAAAGTAAATGAAATTATAACAGTGCAGCATATCGTGTATGCCTCGCTTCATGTTACGATCGATCGTCCTAAATCAAACATAATTCTCAATTCAGAGCGGCCGATTGCATGCGTCTGCGGGACAAATAGGCTTGCTTTACCTGTCTGGTGATCTCTTTATATATTTATTAAAGAGATGATCAGACGCGCTGTTTAAGTACTCCGGAGCTTCAGCACGAAAGCGTGATGGGCGCTATATTGAGCTCATCAGGAAAAAGCGGGAAATTGCGGTCGGGTGTGTGGTGTTTTGTTCTGGCGGTTTCGGTTTCGAAATGCCATGCACGGATGCCAGGGGGCGCCGCTCTGGTATCCATATCCATAGAGTTTCCTACAATACTTACTAGAGGGAACTCTGGCGCTAGTGTCTACGGGAGCTGCAATGCATGACGCTTCAGCCAGCATGGGAATGATGGGTAGTACACAAATTTGTCTAAACTTCGTTCTTTCGGCTCCGTTTGGCTCCGCGTCGGCTGCATCCGCTTTGTCGCAAAACAAAGTTCAGCAAAAGTCAGCAGTTCCACTTCACCACTTTAACTTTTTTAGGCTCACCAATTGAAATCTGCTCACGAAGTTTACAACGGTCTATTTTTTTATCCGAAACAAACGCCAAAACACAGCAATAAACAAGGCCACAAGTACGTTTGAAGCCGCAAGCACGAAGACTAGGCAAATTTGTGTACTACCCATCATTCCCATGGTAGCTGAACGATCGCAGCGCCAGAGTCCCCTCTAGTTAATTTTAGGAAACTCTATGTCCATATCAAGGAGGTTTAAAAAAATTCTGGAGTGGAAGCTCTCGCAACGCCTTGCCAGCAAAAGTGAAGCCAGCTTTTTCCCACCAAAGAGCTCGGAAACATGCTCTTTTCTGGTGGTGCCCACTCAGAGATCAAATGGCTTTGATCTGTTAGTGTAAATACTACGTTAATTATGAAATAAAAGATCGTTGTTGCCGACAAAAGTAATCCGTCCAGAGGAGTATTGGCGATTGATCTACAATAAAATTTGCCATGACTTTGAGGCTTATTTGCGAAAACTAGTAACGCAACGACACACTTGGAGCAGTATCTGACCCCTAAAAGTTGCCATATTAAACTCGGCTAGCGTGCGAGGAAAACGCTGGCTTTCGGTCGCCAAACGCCGATGGTTCATCGTGCCCCTACTAAGATGGCGGACGCCGCCGCCATCTTGTGGTGGGTACGGCTTCACTCTTGCGCAATAGTCGCCACTCCAGCAATTTTTTGTTTAACCTCCTTGATCCATATTATAGTTACTGTATATGCTACCTTTAGGTAGAGTGTACTAGAACTGTCGAGTGGCGTGAACGCGCCTCGCCGCCTGATACCTTCCGCGTCGACCGTAGCGGCGGCGCTGCAGTCGCTCGGTACTGAAGGCGCGCGGCGCCGCGCGCAAGAACTGCTGGGCGCGTCGGCGGCACCCGGCTAATCGGCACTATTATTGATGCGGCTTTCGTTGCGTGTCTATCATTATTAAGCGTAGGACTTGTCGTCGTAAGCCTTGATGGACGAAACTTCAAAGCTTTTAATGGATGCTTGCTTCATAAATGCCTTTGTGAGATACTGCGAATCAGTTCTTGTAGCCGAAGTGACTGCTGAAAGGTACGCATAATATAAAAATGAAAACGGGCTGATACCGACCGTGAAGATTCACGATCTCGGTTTAATTGAGCCGAACTCATTGCTGGGCTAGTTAGTAAATTACTCTCGATTAACTAGACGCCGAACGACCGCCAGAAGAAAGAGACAGAGGAAACAGAAAGGGCGCATGCCTTATTCTGATTTCTCATATTTTAATGTTTTCTTTTAGTGATGATTCGGCGTCTAGTTTATTCAGAGTAACTGAGCTGCTCTATTGGGATTTAACTGTGCTCAGAAAGCTGTGTGCTGATATTCTGCCGAAAGCACGCCGAAAATTTACCGCGCGTTGGCGAAGCTGTGTGTACGGTGCGTATCTTTACAAATGCGCTGTGTAAATGTGACTTTTTCGACATTACGAGGGCTCAAAGGTATTCGAAGTCAAAGGTAACTCGACCGGTACAAATAACGGCCGTCCTCAGGGGCGTTGCATGGGTATTGTTATTGGCTCCGGGTGGGGAGGTGAGACTGTACTACCTGTATTTGTGCGTGTATATATATATATATATATATATATATATATATATATATATATATATATAAAACATGATATCATAATATAGCAAAGCGTAGAGCACCACCGCCCCTCCTGTCTTCACTTTTGACACTTTACAGATAAAGCAATCAAATTATAATACAAAACATTGTCAAAAAGAAGTTTTTGCAATGGCATCGATAGGTCAGGAAAAGTGAAATATAAGCTGTCCATTGAAAAGGAGAACTGGTTGTAGTGAATTTAGGCAGAATAACCGACGGGCTATATTTACATCTACGCATTTAGGATACTTGAGATAAGCCCTGATGCATGAAGCTTGTGCCTCAGAGGTGAACGTGCACCGATGCATAGTAACCGCGGAAGCACGCTGTTGAAACAAGATAGCCTTTGGGTATTAAAGAAACAGAGCAAAACTGGCAGAACTCAGCCGTCACTAATATAAGTGTTGTTATAGAGTTATTTGTACTCAGGTTACTCATGAAACAGTCGAGCGCATTGGAGCTCATATAAGGATCAATGCTCTGGATATCGTAGATACTGCCGGCAGAAGAATGGTAGGCTTTCGTCGCTGGTTTGTTATTTCTTCATAGTCACTTATAGTGTAGCGCGGCTCGAAGTGTTGGTTGCAAACCGCACAGCAATCAGTGAGCAGCTAGGTGCAAAATCCGATAGTCGCCTTCTTTGGGGGCCAGCAGGCTGCAAAAACAGGGAATATATCGGCGCTATTTTGGCACGCCTGCATATTCACTCGGGCACAACGACGCGTAGCAGGCGTTGAGACACCGATTAAAGCTCAGTAATGCATTAAACGCGCTCAAAACGCGCAATTACACGCTTTCGTAGGCTGCGACGCGCGCGCGCCATATGCAGACGCTCTCCACAGCTTCAGTACAAAGTGACTACAGCGCCGCCGCTACGATCGCCCGTCGGAGCATCACCCGAGATGCGGCGCGGCCGCTTCGTTCGTTCCACTGCCCTCTTCTAGTACACTGTACTTTAGGTAGCAGAGTTGCGCATAGGTCCGCCATCTTGCCCGCCGTGGCATCCATGCTAAGCAGGAACGCCACCTCTTTGGAATGTAGGAGCCGACGCGGCTGCTGTTGTTGCTGCTGTCCTCTCGGCCCAGCGGCTCCGTGCACCTTCTCGTTCGTTCATAAAGCGTCGCTGGCGCAATGACTTTCGATTCGAAGAAAAAAAAGAATGGAAAGCTCGGAGAAACAATAATTTGAGATGGAACAGGTGGAGATGGAACACTATCGCAAGTAATACTTTTGTTTTAAATGGCAATTAGAAAAAGTGCGACGGTCACGATTCTGGACCAATTAAATTCAGCCTAATTATTAGTTTCACGTAGTTTTTGATGCAGCGCTTCAAAAGATTAAGTGAATAGCTCGAGGAAACAAGTGCTAAAATTATCACAGTGTTTTACAAATAGTGCAAGCTAACGAGAATTTCGAGTACGTCTAGGTGTGGCATATAATAAACACTCGGTCATGCTTCAAACCTTTATGCCGCACAGTGCTCGGAATGAATCATGCTGTTTTGATAGATCTGTAAGGTTCATATTCACACACATCGTCTCCTTCACACAGTCACTCGCGCATATTTTTACCGTTTTGTCCCGTTCGATTTTTAATCAACCTTTGACCAGTGAGAGAGAAGCGATATATATCCTGTTCGTTATCACCGGCTTCTGACGTCTCATGCGCAGCAGCCACTTGAGACGGCGACGGACGATGGAGACAGACTTGCCACATGGAATCGAGAAGGCCTTTCCGTGCTCTTGTCGGTTCGTGCAGTGGGGAGCGCAGCATCCTGTCATTGTCGCAACTTCGCAACACTGAGTCAGGGCGCTGCGCCGCGCAGACGTTCGCAAAAACGGACAGCAGAAGACACCACCACAACAACGACAAACAATCCGAACTCAGCTGGACCGTCTTGCGCTTCGCCGGACGGCTTGATTTGGCTTGATACAGCGGTGGCGGCGCGGCGATCGCCAACACCCGCGCGGCCGTGAAGTTGGCTTTCCCTAAAACGGATGCTTTTTGCGCACCTGAGCGCGCTGGGCGAATGGTGGCGCGAGCGGCGAGTTCTATCAGAGGCGCAACTCTGCTACCTAAAGGTAGCATATACAGTAACTCTAATCCATATTCAACAGGCGCGACGTGTAATGTAAATCAAGTCAGTGTGTGTTGAGTACTCCTTGAATGCGGACGCTTCGTTCTTCGGCGCTTCTCGCCAAACCGCGTGTTCGGGGCTGGTAGCGTCCCCGCCGGCCGCGTTCGTCACCGCCGGTCTTCTTCGCCTGCTTCTTCGCAGAGACCACCAGCCCACGACACAGCAATGGCGACGAGGTCTCGTAAGAACATTTTCTTCTGTGTACTCGTCATTTCTTTTGCCACAACGAACCCGCACTGCTAAGCCTACTTGCGTTCTTCTGACCATGGTGGCTGCTCCGTCGCTTCATTCACGTTAAGCCGCCTCTGCCGTTCTTCGATAAAGCAGTTCTACCGGCGTCAGTTCTCTCGTTCCGGCCTTCATTGCTTCGCTTTCTTCTTCGACATGGCCTCTCCCATACCCCCGCCGTTGTTTCTTTCTTCGCCCGGGGACCCTCCAATCCCGTGGTCTGACTGGAAATTAATTTTCCAGGCTTACGCCGACGCTGCCGGGGAGGACGCCACCAAGCCTGAGCGTCGCAAGGCCCTCCTTCTAAACGCATTAGGCCACGCCGGATTAAAACTCTTCTATCCGCCTCGTGCATAAGTATGGTGGCGCCACCGCTCGGCTCAGGAGGGTTGCACCCTCTCGCCAACCCCCCCATAGGATCCCATCCATTTTGAATGAAGTTTGCGATTCCGTTGCGGAAAAACAAAGCCATCTCTCGACAGTACGCCAAACCGACGATGCAACACTTCCTCGTGCTTCCACCCATATGCCATACTCCAAGGCATGGAGGAAGGAATGCTCCAAGGTGACCCCTCTCTCCACTATCTTTTATTTCATTCGGTGGCCGTGAGAGCGCGCGCTGTGCACTGTATAGAGGCCCTGTATAGTCCTGCAGACGCAAAGCATAGTCCTACATGCAAGACTCGAAGTGTGCCGACCGCTCCACACCTCTCGGAGACAAACTGGGCTTTCTCACACAGGAGTGTCGAACGTGCACTCTCCCGCCTTCGGACGCACACAGCCACAGGGCCTGACGGCATACCAGCTAGCCTAATTAAGTGACTAGGCTCAGACTGCAAACAGTTGGCTGGTTTCTTTACCAACATGTTGGAGGGCGAGGAGATACCCAAAGAATGGCGACTCGGCAGAGTAGTGCTGATCCCCAAGAAAGGAGGCAATACAAGTCATCTAAGCGACTACAGACCACTGACAGTCGCCTGCACGCTATACAGAGCCTTCACACAGGTGATAAAATACTGGGTCTACGGGTGGGCGGAGTCCAAAGGTCTCCTCACAGAACTACAGAATGGCTTCCGAAACGGCAGGCGGTTGGAAGACAACCTCTTCGTGATTACGCAGTGTGCCGAGATTGCCAGAAAAGAAAACCGTGGACTGCTTTGCTGCTTCCTGAATGTGGAGAAAGCATATGACAATGTTCCGCATGCCAGTCTCTTTAACTGCCTGAGAGACCTGGGTCTCCCGGAAACACTACTGACAACAATTAAGCAGTTGTACAGCGGCAACACAGTTACGACGTCCTTTGCTGGGGTCACGACAGAATCTGTGGAGGTTTTGAGGGGTCTCCGTCAGGGCTGCCCACTATCGCCGATACTATACCTATTGTATGTGTCCGGACTTGAGCGAGCGATAGAGAGGTCTTCCCTTGGCTTCAGCCTGAAATACAACACCACCGGTATAGACGATAATCGCAATATACCGGGACTAGCGTTTGCAGATGACATCGTTTTAATGACAGAAAATCATCGAGACATGCAGGCACTACTCAACATCTGTACAGCGGAAGTCGAAAAGCTGGGGCTTGCTATTCGCGGCGAGATCGACCTATAGGTGGCAGCACCGTCACCCCGCTAGTGTGGATACTGGTTTCGTGTGGTGTGTGTAGAAGTGCACGGGCTTCTGTTTTCGCATCGTGATTTTGTGTTCCGTACCCGCAGAAAACTCTTCGTTATCGATGGTGAGGTTTTGTTCGGTGCCACAATGCCGCACATAGTGCACAGAGCCAGGGATAAGCTTCCATTTTTATCCCACCGACGCGTAACGTCGCCGAATGTGGCTCGTTAGGGTTCGTAACGGCAGGACGCCTTCCAAGTACGCGATGGTGTGCAGCAAGCACTTCGACGACGGTGCATTCGCATTCGTAGACGAGAAAGAATGGTGAGTAGTGAGCGATAACTTCGCTAATGTGTGCATTTATATGCTTGTTGCTGCTGTGCACTACGAGCGTGAAGACGGTCTCAGTAAGCGAACGCTCGGGGAAGCTTCCCTGTGCTTTGATTTTCCTACACTTCCGCAGGAAAATTAAGCGAGAATCAATCGAGAAAGAAGAAAATTAATTCATGGAATTTATTCTTTGTCATTCAAGTACCGTCTGCGCTGTGAATGCAAAGTTTGTTCGCGCTTGGCTATGAGTCTGTTTAAACGAGAGTCCCTGAGCCCTTTTGTAGTTCGCGCATGTCCCATTGTGTTTATACGGCCGCGAGAACAGTTCTCAGTATTCCGCAGGGCAAGTACGTGCACCGAAACGCGGCAAGTGTGTATGCATGATCTGGTGCATAGTAAAGGGTATCGTTTTATGAGCCTTCACTCGCCACGTAAGCGATGAAAATGCGCGAGCGAGTTTATCGCCACCGTTGATCTTGATGAATATATTTTTCTCGCTCGCTCTCTTTTTTTAAAGGGTTTTCGCGGAAGAGATTGAGGCCTGACGCACTTCCGACACTGAACTTGCCAAAGCGCAAATTTGAGAGGCATAAGCTATCCTCGCAAGTACACGGGTGTCTTTGTATACATTTCGCCGCAAGTTAAAATTGCGCAAGGCAACAAAATTTGCGATTTCCGTGTCATTCCATTTTCTGTTCTGTTTAGGGGACAATTTAAGTACCGAAGTGTCAGGCGTGACTTGACAGAAATATTTCTCTGCAGTGAGACCAGGACCGTACACAACTAAAGCTCGTCGCGTAACCTATATACGACAGTCCCGAAGTTATACACCTAGACACAACGCGCAAGTGCATGAGAGCCTTTTTTTTAACCACCGAGCCGCTAAAAGGCTATATTCACATGAGATTTAATACTTCTCATCTTTAGGACAACGCCAAGTGCACTTCGCAATGCGCTTGAACCACAGAGCGGCACCTGCACTGATATGACTCTTGTAAACGGACGGTACGACGACCACACACAGCACTCTCGACAAATGCACTCACTAATCTTATTACAGTACATATACAGCCGATCAAGGCCAAATGCTTCTTTACATCGTGCTAGGCATACGTACGAGCGGTTAAAGTTGCACCAACGCAACGGAAGAAACCGCGTTTTGAGGCCCTGCATGACGTACGCGCACATGCAAACACAACGCGGCTAGCAGACGACGCATGGAGCAATCCACACTAGGCGCGCTTCAGCCAGTAGCCGCCAGGCGGCGACTCCGCTCGATCTCGCGGCCAATAACGCCAAGAAGACGACAGTAGTACAGGTGGTGGGTGTGACACTGGGCAACGAAACCCTGACACGGTCCGGAAAGGCGCTGGGGGTTGCCTCATCGTACAAATACCTCGGAGTGACGCTGTGTGCAGGAGGCGACATTTATAGTGAACACGAGGAAATAGTCAGACGGATGGCCCTGCGGGCACAGTGTGTTCTCCGGCGCAGAAGCATATGAAGATTCAACAGATATCTCATGGTTCGCGACATGTGGAAGCTTGTGCATGTGCCGGCACTGACTTTCTGCAACACCGTTGTCTGCTTGTCTCATGCGACCAGGGAATGGCTGGAACGACGGCAACGAGAGGTCGGCCGCACTGCTTTGGGATCACATGGGGCAGTAGCTATCGAGGCTGTTCAAGGAGAGCTCGGGTGGTCCACCTTCGAGGCACGGGAGGCGGCAAGCAAACTGACCTACCGTGGCCGCTTGCCTTTTCTGCGGAAAGAGCGACTCGCCCGACAGGTCTTTGACTACCTCTCAGCGACGTGTATGCGCACCAACTGGACAAACCGCATATACCGCCTTGAGAAGAAATATGGCTTCTTCACGGCACCTATACAGGCGTACACATGGCAGCAATATGTGAAGGATGTGCGCGACCGTGTCCTGCAGGAGAAGGAAGAGGAGCTGTGGCTGCAGGCGATGGGGGGCAAGAGCTCTATGACCTTGTATGGACAGCACAAGCGGACTATTGGCGCGGTGTTCATATATGACAATAGCCTTGGAAGCAGCCTGCTCTTCGAGGCGCGAGCTGGGGCCCTGCGCACCTTGGAACGCCAGCGGACTATAGACCTTTTCACAGGAGCAGCCTCGAACCAGTCAGCTGCAGGGGTATAGGGTATATGCTCTCAGTGTTGCCATCGTGCTTTGGGCTGCGCCACTGCCGTGTTTGTGTTGCTTTGGGTACGCGTTTGTGTGACTGTGTTGTGCGCCCTTCTTCGATACGAAGTGACTATCATGGTAGAAAATTTACTGCATTCGCATAGCAAGTCATCTGGCCATCACTGTGTCGTGTGCGAGTGAACGAACAAGCAGCAGAAGAGCAATATTTTAGGTGCAATCGTGTGTCCGCAGCACAGTACGCCACGCGATGAGTGCAAGTGTGGCATGTTCGCGCTGCATCGTTTTCCTTCGTCGCCTGAATTGCGGCAGCAGTGGGTGACTTCAGTAAATCGGAAGAACTTCCGCGTGTCGCCATCGTCACGCCTCTCTTCCCGGTATTTCGTTGGCGGCAAGAAAGCCGACGAGAACAACGTTCCCGTGCAGCATCCTGGATAGGAAGGTACGCAAGCCACTGATGACTCATCTAGTAGTAACTCGTAAGAATGTTACGGATTCGTACTTCATATCGTCCATAATACAGCGGCTGACACGGCTGCAAACTCCGCCTTGTCCGGTTACGCATGTGCAGCCTGCGCGCGCCGTACTTCACCGGAGGGCCTCGCGGCAAGCCACGTGCGATGGGGCCTACCGTTCACGACTTGCGACGGTGTCACATTCCCCTTCACCAGCACGACTTTTTCCTTCACATTGTGCTCCAGTGACTCACCCACCCAGCCAGACTGCACGTAGTTTTGCGACTCCAGTACCTCGTAGTTGCACACCTGGCAAAGACCCACACATTCGCTTCAACTATCTTCAACGATATATTAACAATGGTCACTCGCCGTGTTTCTGGCCACTCACACGGGTCCTCGACCTAGTCTTCGACGTCGTTGGGGTGAATGTAGGTCAAGGTATCTGTGAAGAAGAATTGAGCGGTGTTTACAGCTGACAAACTTAATTATGCGCCGAGAACGAGTATGTGCGGAGGTTGAAACTGATGAATGATCCGTAGACGTTTAGTAGGCCAATAAAGGAAATCGGTAGACAGCTGCAAGAACATTCTAGTTACCGATTATTAACATTTCACGCCGTGATCGACCTTCTACTACGCTTGCTGCTACTGGTACCGACGACGAAGCACTGCCATTCACAGACGCGGAGCTCATTCTTGCGTTGCAAGCGCGAATGCGCGCCGCTGAACGGTTCAGACAGCGACGAATCGGTCAGTGGCAGCGACGATATCAAACAAAACAGTCTAAAGAAACGAAAAATCAGCAAACACAGGCTTTAGCAGAGATCTCACACCAATGGATAGCGTGCCGGTTCGCGTACGCGTAGCCCGATTTCGCCAATCTTGCACGTTAGGCGGCGCGCATTTAAATATGGCGCCCCCCTGGCGTGAGAATTTGAAAAGGTGTATAGATAGTGAGCAGCAGGATGTGTTGTGTAGGGTCTGTGAGTTTGCGGACGAAACTATGGAATACATTGTGGTGCAGTGCAGGGAAATCGAACCCCAATGTGGAGGAGACACTCCGTTGCATTTCGCACTGGGATTCGAGGGTGATGGTGGGGAGATGAATAGAGGAGCGGTGGAGCGCATTAAGCGGTGTTTGGAGAGATGGAGAATCCTATCTCTTCAGAGGGTCGCGAAGTGAACGGACCCCCCCCCCCCATCTTTTTTTTTTTTTTCATGGAGTAGGTCGTCCCTCACATCCTCCTTAATCGTTTTTTTTTTCCTTTCTTTCTTTTTCCCTTAGCTGGGGTTTTTATACTCCTGTATTTTTTTATTGCCAAGCCGCCATACACGCGGCGACCCGTTATAAAGGGAACGGTACCACATCATCATCATCATCATCAGTAGCGCACCCAACAAGACCGGCTGCACCGGCTGGGCTCGTCGCTTTCGTCGCGTCTTCCCTGAACGTTGCAACGTTAATATTGTGTTAAGGCGGTGGCCACACGTCGGACGATGAGCCCTGATTTCGTTCAGCTGCCATCTCATCAACGGCAATGTTTCAGACGCCTCAATTGTGTATTTTTGTCCGTTGGTTGCTGGACAAGATGGCCTCCTGCAATACCGCGTTTTTCCAAGTCAGCTGTGTGCGTAGTTCTCGGCGTCGTAGCAGTTTGATGACGCGAGGACGTCAACTGGTGCTACATCGTGGGAACCGCTGAAGTGACTGCAAGCTTGACGACATTGTGCCAGAATATTCTAGCGTACTGTACGCGCACGATTGTGCTACACTTAAAATACCACGCTTGGCCTCGCGCGTCAACCTGATACGACTGTGTGCAACAAGTGTGTTGTTATCGTTGTTGCGTCGGTTAATATTGAATTGCAATTGGAATACCGTTTTTGCAAAGGTAAGTGAAGCTGTAAGTAGTTGCCCTTTTATATGCTCGCTACTCCACAAACATTACTTCTAGAATCGCATTTTATGTTGAGTTGCACGTACCGAAGGAGAATATAGCATACGAGATACATTACACGCGTGCGCATTTCCTATATAAATCTGAGTAATGCCACGCGTGCGCATTTCCTATATAAGTCTGAGTAATACCATGCTCAATTTAAAGCGCATAGAGGATTGTGGCTTCAATGGTAAAAGTGATTAGATATTCCGAAATAGGTGATTGCAGTGCAGTTAGAACTTTCTCATATGTTAACACGGTCTATGAACAAAAAAAAAAAAGAAACGCTGTGTGAATGTTTGTTGGTCATTTGCTAAAGTACTTTCACGCATTATTATGGAGCTGTGTGACGGCTGTTAAAACATTCAGCAAGTTAGATTTTGGTTTTCTTGGCCTAGTTGAGTGCTACGAGTGTTGGGCGGAGATAAAAACGCGTGTCTTTTGTGCGTTTCTTAAGCAGGCATACAGCCGTAATAGTCATTGTTGTACTGTTTGGGGTGTTCAATAAAACAAGAATGCTGTTTTGTACTGCAACAGTTTTTATTTCATCTGTGTTAACAGATCACGCAAACAACTTGGACACATGCACATAAGAAACGTACGCAGTGCATCGCGCGCAGGCATAAAAAAACGGGCCTGTCATTTTAAAACAAATAATATAGAACAATCGACGTAACAAACGCCATGGTTGTCTAGTGGAGCAGCGTCGGCAGTACAAATATCAAACCAGAATGAAAAATGAATAGAAAAACGGCGAGTAACGGGCGCTTTGCCCACGGCTTCGGCTTCTATGAGCCGCGTGTATACACCTTTCGCCACCGTTCGCCGTTGGTGGCGCCACCAGTTCAACTCAAAGCAGCAGCGCACGAGGCGGATACTCTGACCGCCGCTAACGCGTCTGCGTCGACGCCGGCGTTGGATGTATTTCAGAACGCCGTCACTCTGTTCGACGAGCATTTCAAAGATGCTTCGTGCGACTATCTCGCACGTGCGAAATTTCAAGAACGGCGACAGTTGCCGGGCGAACCTGTCGCCGATTTCATCACCAGCTTAAGATCTCTCGCCGCGTCGTGCGGCTTCGGCGCACTCGAGAGCGATATGATCCGTCATCAACTTTTCACCGGGGTAGCCTCGCAAAACGCCCGCTGCCGGCTTCTTCAGAAAGGCTCCTCGATTTCACTTTCTGAAGCCCTCTCGATTGCGCATGAGGATGAACTCATTCGCTCTCAGTTAGAGCAATTCGCGCCGCACTCAGTGCAGCAGCTTTCCGCTGAGGGGGCCCATGGCGGCGGCTCTTCTTTCACGGGACGCGCCAATATGGCGGCCCTTCTTCTTCGTCTCGGCGCGGCGGTCAACATGGCCGCCCGCCTGCACAGTTCTTTCGTGGCGGTCAACATGGCGGCCCCTCTGCATCACGGGGGCAAGGAACCCGTAAAGATGGCGGCCCTAATTCGTCTTTTCAAAGGCAACAGTGAGCGTTTAGCTCATTTCAGCAATTTCCGCCGTCGTTTTCCACTCCACATTGCTTCCGATGCGGTTCTGTTCAGCATCTAGCGAACTTTTCACAGTGTTCCGCGACGAACCGCACTTGTCTTGCGTGCGGAAAAATCGGACATTTTCAGTCCGTCTGCAATTCTTGTCCTACAAATTTTCCTGGAGTAGTTCCTTCTGCTCCTTCGAGCACTGGCCAGACCAATACGGTCACAGTTTTAAACGTGGATAGTCTCCACTCAGCTCCGGAACCCCGCGTCGTGGCTTCTGTAGAGCATGTTCCTTTATCTTTCTTGGTTGATACCGGTGCTTCAGCATCTTTACTTAGTAGCGAAAATTTCTACAATAATTTTCCTGGGATTCGCTTGGCGAAGTCGAACTTTCGTCTTCCGAATTATTCTCGGCAGGTCATTCCCAACTACGGACAGTTCGTTGCTAACACTTCTTACGGTGACACCAACGCTCCGGTCTTGTTCCACGTACGTCACTCCGCGTGGTCCATCACTTCTTGGCCGTGACGCAATTCGTTCTTTGGGCATCAACATCTGCGGTGCCACGATGTCCTGCTTTCCTTCGGGAACCGGTCCGACTTTGCCTGCAACTACAGCGGTGACTGCTCGTTCTGCTTCCGAGCCGGCATGTGCTTCCCCTGCAGTTCCTTCTCCTGTGTATGCTCCGGCTGCACCTTCTCCGTGTGTACAGCTCCCTACATCGTCTGCGTCTCCTACGTGTGCCCCGCCCGCGCGTGTGCTTCCATCGACGCTGCCAGTTTCGCCCCTGTGTGGTGAAACTGTGTCTCCGACGAATGCTACTGCCGTGTGCCCGGCCAGTGCTTCCTTTGTGCGTCCGACTGTTCCGCCTCCGCGAGTGCCTCCCTGTACTAGCGGAACTTTTCTTCAAGGGGGGGGGGAGGCCTTCTTAGCTCGTCGAGTTGGATCAAGGATGGAACATCGGCCTGCAGAACAGTCTACAAATTCGTCCGAGGAGGCAAAGCCATCACCGCCTCTCATCATTCTAAGCGTCTCGACACAGGGTCCACCTTGTCCTTCAAAAAAGCGCCGCCTCAGAAGCAAGCGAAAAAAGACGAGACGTGCTGCAGAGTCTGTTACATAACATGTGCTGCATTCTAACAGGTGTGATTAGTGTGCAGTGTTCTGTGTAATATTCTGTGCATTTCATTCTGTGCAGTGTTCAGCGCATATTCAACAAATGTGGACTGACTTATCTGTGTGGCTTGACAATGTGTATTACTGTGTTCAGTGCCTCTTACAACATGTATCCATGTCATTATAATAAGGTGAATTCTTTGTGCCGCATTCAAGGCCTATTGATGTGTCTTTGAACTTATTAGTCAAACTTTCTTTCGAGGAGGGGATGATGTGGTGTTTTGTTCTGGCGGCTTCGGTTTCGAAATGCCATGTACGGATGCCAGGGGGCGCCGCTCTGGAACTGAGGAAACGATGGAACATGTACTGATTGAATGTGGCGATATTCACCCAGGTATACGTGTGGGCACGAGTCTACATGAAGCCTTGGGTTTTAGGGACAACAATGGAAAGCTGAACACGTCCGCGATAGAAATAAGTAAGAGACGGTCAGAGTATAGGTGGCAGAAAAGTAGAGATAAAGAACAAAAATAAATATTGTGTGGAAAATGAGGTCATATTGCCTTAAGAGGCAGAGAGATGGACCGTGAATTTATATTTTTTTGGCATAATAACATAATTTAATCAACGTAGATAAGGTATTAGGCCAACATGAAACAAGGAAGCTTTTTTTAGGGGCGAAGCTCCTTAAGGCGGCACCCGTTCGTCCCTCGTAGTCGTAGTCCGTAACCAGTCTTACGCTTTGACCTCCAAGGTGGTGCCGGTGGGAGATTTTTCCTGTGCGTTGTTGAACAATAAAAAATTCGCAGCGGTAGCTAAAAGCCGACTTCTTCTGTCTCTCATTCCCATTAGCAGCCATTCTTTACCTCCAAGGTAGTGCCTGGTGAGATTTCTCCTGTGCGTGATTAATCAATAACAATTTTGTTCAAAACGCTGTTGATTGATGAAATAAACCAACGAAAGACGCCAGATGTTTTGTAAAAGCAAAACGGAAGAACGCCAGATGTTTCTAAAGCAAGAGGAAAAGACGCCAGCTGCTTAACGAAAGACGCCAGATGTTTTCTAAAGCAATGGTTTTCTAAACAATGAAAATTCACAGCGTACATGTAAAATTAAAGTGAGCTGCAAGTCGTCATAACTCATCGAACCTTTAGTATAAACGCGCCCTATCTCACGTCGGTGATGATGTACTGGGCAGAATTCACGGAAGATTCACGGTTTACCGATGAACCTCCGCAGCTTCGCCCACTCATCATCATTCACTCCGTGGAAATGCTGCGATTTTCTCTTTTCTTTTTTTTCGAGCCTGGTGGCAGACATGTCACCGCCCCGTTTTAAAGGGGACGCTCATAGCATCCATCCATTCAACAGGCGCGACGTGTAAATAAAGTCAGTGTGTGTTGAGTACTCCTTGAATCCGGACGCTTCGTTCTTCGGCGCTTCGCGCCAAACCGCGTGTTCGGGGCTGGTAGCGTCCCCGCGGCCGCGTTCGTCACCGCCGGTTTTCTTCACCTGCTTCTTCGCCGGGACCACCAGCCCACGACACAGCAGGGTGCCCTGATGACGCGCACTCAATTGCCGCGGAAACATCTTTTTGTAAAGCCTGAACCGGGCGAACGCTAACCTCCGAGAACCGTGAAAACATCTGAAGTAGAGAATCAGTTGCTTGAAACTGTTTTCCTTTCGTATGGTGAAGCTCGAAGAAATGCACGCATCTCGCGCGAACGTTTCATACTGACCATGATACTGACGTTCAGCAATCCCTGTAGATAGAAACAAGGCCGACGCATGAGTAACCACAGCTGACTCCGAAACATCTGGTCTGTGCACACACACACACACGTTTGCAGTCAGCGCCGCCAGTAGTGCGCTCTTGTGTTGCTTTCTCTCTTCTGATGACCTCAAGATAATTAGGTTCACTCTATCAGCAATATATGACACAAAAGCAAGCCATTGACATCTAAAGAAATGTCTGATACATGCTTCCGATAGTCGAACAACTCAAATTGCAGTTGTTCTCTATCTCTTGCCTGAACACTTGTGTCAGCCGGCTGTGTGCAAGTCCTTTGCTTCATTAAAGGGGTCATGAACCACTTTTCCAAGTAATGATCTAATGGCCTCAGTATCGGAGTGTACTGCCTCCCGAATCGATTGCCGCAAAAATTTCTCGAATCCGTCAAGAATCAGCGGAGTTACGGGGGTTTGGCGCAGGCTCCCAGCGCTTTCTCTCTTTTCTCGTGCCGACGAGCGCACTGGAAGCTAGACAGGGAGGGATGGCATGGGGGAAAGAAGTTACGCCAGCGCGCGTCATGAAACGCGATCGCTCTCCCGCTGTGATTCGCTTGCGCGAATGCGGCGCCGGCAAGTGGCGGCATTCCGCGGCAAGAAGCGCATCTGATCCGAACGCCGCTCTCGATTTACGTCGGCTATCGGCCAATAAGCATGCTATGTCTTTGCGACGTACAGCGGACAGACGCCCCGCCCACCGACGAGAGTGAGAACCGGCCTCTGTTTGAAAAGAGGGTGCCTGGGGAAACGGCAACTTCGCGCTCCGCTTGTGGCCATTACGCGGCGCGCAGGACTGTAATATTTGGCAGAGCAGTTCATAGCCGTGTCAGCTTTCCGCAGGATGTGTTTTTTCAATCAGCCCAAGGGGTGCTTCATGACCCCTTTAAAGCACCGCTATTACAATACTCTATTGTTCTTCGTCCGCAGATATTTTCAACGCAAGCCGAGCGTTTTTCACGATATTTTGCGGCTGCGGGCATAACAGGAGGGAAAAAAATACATGCATGCTGTATTGAAGGCGCGCACTGCAAAATTGCCGGCAGAGTTTTCGTTGCATATTATGCCATTTGTTGGAACTTAACAGCCTTTATCTTTCACAGTGATGCATTCCTTCTCTCGTAACGTTCGTCCTCTGAACGTAGTTTGGCACGCAAGCGGGACTCATCCGCAGTCGAAGCGGCACTCATGTAATGTGAGCGCCCGCAGCATCGAGCGGTCGCTACTGCGGGTTTGTCAAGCGGCTGATCGCAAGACAAAGCTTGCTGAACCATGACACCAGGCTGCGAATTTGTTGGTGTGGAGCTACTTATTTGTGATTATGTCACGTCAGGGCTGGGCAGAGATACTCAGAAAAGTATTCCGGAATACAGATATGGAAATACATGTACTGGAAGCCTAAAATACAGATAATGAGATACATTTGCCTTTAGCGTAACGGGATATTTCGGAGATACTTTTTCAATAAGACGAAAGAAGTATTCCGGAATACAGTTACAGCGATACAGATACTGGAATACTTTTTTTTATTTCAAGGATGCTCATACTACGCGGACATTTATTAGTGCAGCATAATGTTGTAATTAAAGTTGCAGCGCATTGGAACTTTCAGTTCATTTATTTATTAAATGCGAAGCATTTCTTAGCGAACCTCTGGCACTTTGAGCGTTTCTATCTACGTATCTATCTATCTATCTATCTATCTAGCCGCCTACGTCTGGGTGCTCTCATGATCGCCTGCTTAGCTTGGTGCAGACCAAAATTGGTATGGAAGGGTAACAGGATTTGGCGAATATGATTGTCGGGTCATGACATGAATAACGTGAAAATCCTGTCGCGTACGTCGTCAAACCCTTTCCACCAGACACCTGTGGCACATACCCGTTTACCACGGGCCGCGGTTTACGGGTATGCGCCACAGGTGATTGACAGTTTATATCTACCCAGGAACGGCGAGAACAGACATTGTTAACCTAAATGCTAGAGCGTTAAGGAAAACCAACGTCGGCAGCGTTAACTCGACGAATAGAAAATGAAAATTAGGGTCCCAGCAAGAATCGAACCCAAGCATTCTGCGTGGCAATCAGGTATTCTACCACTGAGCCACGCCAGGTCTAGAAACAGTTTTGGAAAAACAGCCTACGAAGGCCTAATGCCGGTTTAACGGCAATTGTGGTCGCGGTGGTGGCTATCTAATACACTCTTAATCAAATCCTGGCTAACGCATGCCCTGTAGGCGGGACGCTCCAAAACTCAGGAAAACTCCCGGCTATAGTAGGCCTTCGAAAAGGAATTAGCCGTGACAAGTGTATATAAAAAACGTGCACGCTTCACCGCCGCCTTATAGACGGCCTGCAGTATTAGTCGCGCGTCGGTGTGGGCCGCGTAAGTGAGAATCCTGGCTACAGATCAGCGTATGCTCCCGCGTGTTATAACTTGCCGGCGCAAGCGTCGGTGTATACGCATGCGCCGACAGCGTCAGCCGCAAAGGCGAGCTATGCTGCGAGGAGGTATTGGCCTCGAGGAGTTACGGAGTCGCCCTCTATCGGACGCGCCTCGATTGCGTGCTAGGCAGGATACCGCCGGCGCGCTCCCCATAAGTTTTGCTGTCGGCGCTCTACAAAAACACCTCGCGGAAGCCCTCCAGGGCATTTCTGTAAGTACTTTCGAAATGAGCTGTGTTCTTTAATGTCAAAGTAATCATTCTCGACAAACTGAAAGCACAAGATATATTCTACAGTCGCTGTCTCTTTGCAGAAAACCGAGCACCCACTTCACGCTGTCACCGCGTTGGCGACTCCTGAACCGACTTCTTGCGTGAAAGGTAGTCGCTAGCTGAGTGCAAACTATGTGAAATATCTCGTTAGAGTAGACTGTCTGTATAACCAAACGGATCATATAGAAAGAAGCCTCAAGCCAGCGATCGCACGGGTTCGCGGCGACTGACGGTGCCTCTGCATGTATGAGCGTCTGCATGTATATTCGTACTGATGGTTTCGCTTTTGCTACGAGCGCGTTTTGGCACCGCGCTGTGAACTTTAGGCCGCAAAATAGGAGAATATGTGAGTAAACAAACAACTACTGTTGCGCGGACGCTATCAGAGCAGTTCAAAAGCTATTTCCTTACTACTGCGGCTTCGGTGCGCATGGCAAGTTTGTGATCTGCCGTCCCGACGATTCAGTGTTTTTTTTTTTTTTTTTTGGTCTAAATTCGGGTACGTTTCAATGTCATTTGACAAGTTGTCTCGCACTGCGTATTGATCGGCCTTGTCAGCGTGCAAATGCCGCTGCTTCTGTTTCTTTATTCAGCGCATTCGTTTTGTTTGGTGCTCACACAAAACGTGAGCAAATGCGACGCCTTTTTTAATGCTCCTTAATTATCGTTCCGTTTGCATTCCAGTGAACTTGCCGCTCTCTGTCATCAACAAATTCATAGACCAAAGCTTCACCACCTAGAGATTGCTGGTGGAAGATGAACCAGTCTACGAGACCGAGCATGTATAGCATGCGCCGCCTAGGAAAAGAAAGAAAATACAGTAACGTTTGCCGGACTTGTTCTGCAAACGTCGGCTGTGAACTAGGACCCACATGAACTTGAAATAGCGGTGAATAAAATAGAAGTTATTGCAGCAACCAGCAGCCGCAAAACAGGATAGTAATTATTTGGCGAGTACCCCAGCAATTTTGGCAGCAGTGTCGTGTCTAACGCCAACAGGGTGGCATCTTTCCCACGTAAATAAATCAGGCTCCAAGAAAATACATGGGGTTGGCCGGTGGGCCGAACACGGAGGCATGCAAAATTTATGTAGCTTATGAAGCAATGCATGCCTCTTCAAATGGGAAGGTTGCCCTTCGGCGGCGTCAACACGAGTGATGCAAAAAATAATCGTCACGTGATGGTGTCACCATATCACGTCATCATGACGTCACAGATCGCCAAAATATGTAGCGTCATTATGACGTCACATTGTGACGTCACATGATGACGTATTCACACGTCACGGTCGCTTTGCATTGCCTCCGTAATCGGTCACGGAGGCCGTGCAAAACCGCGTTAGGCGCAGAACGCTTTTGGAGGGGGGCGCGGGAGAATCAGTACATCGACTGACAAGAAGAAGATGGCTTTCGCCTTCTAGTCATCTTTAACCAATGCATAAGGGACCCTGTCCGTTTTTTAATTTAACGTATCTAAACAATGACTTGCGCATCTGCAGCCGATTTTGTGGACGCTGAGCACAGGGCCGACGATCAAGAGGTCGCATTGGAGGGTTCTGAGATGGCATCGCACGTGGTAAAATGTAGCGCTTTTACCATCCTGTGGCAGATAAGCATCATTTGTCGGCGGGAAGCGCGCGCGAGCCATCGTCTCAGTGCGCGCTGTCTGCTACTCACCGAACATCGCAGGCCCGACGCAGTAACAAAAGTCTTCGTCGCGGAAGTGCTTGTTGCACACAAGACTCGTAGCGGATGGCTACTTGCCGGTTCTTAGCTTTACAACCCATGCTTCACGCTGTTTCTTGTTCCGCGGTCACCAGTGCAGGCTGACACTGGGCTCCTTTGCGTAAGCGCGGCACTGCGGCACCGAGCGGTAGAGCCCCATGTTCGTCGCCTTCGGAGGCAGCCACTCTATTACAATGGTTTCAATTGAGTAGAAAGTGAGAGAAAACTTCCGAATTTGAACAGACCGCAGCGCATGTGGGACTTGAAACTCGTTTTCAAAGCACGCGGCAGTGCGCCACAAGCAGCCGACGCGGCCGCTGAGACCACGTGATCCTGCCAAGCACGTCACGCCGACGGTGGCGCCGGCGTTTCCAGTGGTGGGCCTCGAGGCCAATACGCATGGAGCTAACTACGCGCTCTCTCTTGCGTGCGTGAGAGAGAATAGGGGCTGCAACATTCTCCATTGCACTCCGCTTCTGCTGTTTTTGCGCAGAGAAAAGAAAGGAAGGAGGTAAAAGTGAGAGTTCGAAGATATTGTGCGACGGGAAGGGGGTTGCGTTTTTGGCGCGAGTGGTTAGTTTTAGCGCGTTCCACGACAGCGGCGGATGTTTAATAGGTTGGTGTGGTTTGTTGAGCGTGCCGCGTGAGCCGGTACTCGGCCGCCATGGAAAAAATTCTCTTATCTCAATATTAAGGGGGTGTTGCGATGACATAGCGACATCCCCTTGCACGTGCCAAGGCTACACAAAAGCAGTTGACGCAGGATTACACGACGCTTTCGCGCCATTTCTGTCTCGCTGGTGCGCACACTGCGGACACAGCCCAGCGCATCGTACCCGCCTGGGTGAGTGTTCTTTTTTCTTCACATATATGCTCGTGCTGTTAGCGTTCACATTGTTGCATGCTTGCGCTGATATATATGAATGATGGTATTGAGCTGGCAGAATATTCTATTGCCGGCTTTTGAAATAACTATACGAGTATGCGTACAAGTAACTATACGAGTATATGAGTACTTATCTTTGTTGTAATCGTGATCCGTATAGTCGCGCACGTGTTGTCGTGCTGATCGCATTTATTGTGAACTCTTGTACAGTTCAGAGGCTTTCGTCGCTCTTGACAGGTGTCACTGAGATAATCAATTCGTGTTGCTTGACAAGCTGTGTAATTTTAGCTCTCGCATGGCTTCTTATCTTTCGGCTAGTAACTGTCCTCTGCATTTATGGTCAATGATACAATGCGGCAATCAAAGGAAGCATATTTTTGCTAGCAGTTGAATGATGATAGGACGTCCTTTCATGGTAGGTCGTTATACTTCGCATTTACATTTCTTTTTTTTTTACCTTTGGGAAGCGGAAAAGTGTTCCCCCAATCAAAAAGTAATAAAACTGCACTTACGAGTACCGAAGACGTTAGTACCGTTTCATTGGATCAGGCGCTCATAGATACGACTAGCGGCATCTCTTGTTTTTAGGAGGAAAAATCTGCAATTTGACTTTCTGAATAGCGAGTCTTTAAAACACGTTTTGCTGGCTAATTTCTAACAAGTTTTAAAGCCAGCCTCATTCATGGTCATGAATACATTTGCGTATTTACTCTGCCCCTTTACTGATTTCTGTGGTTTCGGGTCACATTTGCACATTGATCTTATGCAGTGCCAAGTGAAGTGTGGACAAGTACATCAGTGCATCATGCACCAGCTGTGGTGCCTGTGCAAATTGCTGATCTCGATGAAGGTAAAGTAACGCGTCATATGTAATTTAGACGTTAGCTAATTGATGGCATTTTTGTTCTCTCATCCATCATTTCATGCGATGCAACAGCGATATATAACCGTCGTTGTATAAAAGTATTGTTGTTTTCGTTGGCAGCTTATTATTTATGTTGGATTGATCATTGTTGATGTTATTACAGAGAAGTGAAATTCATACAGCAGTCGTAATAAGGGATATATTTGTTGTTCATCCTCGTGATAGTATACACAGAATTTGAATACGTTTGGAGGTGACAAAACCTTCTGACACAAGAGCCAGGCGCAGTTTTATCGAGCAACTGGCCAGGAGCTCACACCTTGCAGGGTCTCCAGCAGCAGCAGCAGCAACACCGGCAGTGGTGTTGTTTTCAATGCCGTAACTGAGCATACGATCCTTCTTTTTGTGTTTTTTATTCATTTTCTTTTTTTTTTGCGTTACACTCCCATCTAAAAATCTTATTTACTTAACGAATGAATCGTGAGTCTATCGTAAAACTGCTTTCCTTGTACGTGATTCTCATCAAATTGCGACTGTGCTGTGGTTTGCACTTGCAGCCGACATTCGAAACAGAGCTTCACTTCTAAAAAACTGGAAGTTTCATGGAGAAGCTCAACAAAGTCAAAGTCATCTTCGGTCAGATGTTCAATGCCCGCATGTATTTATTTCGTGGAGGTCGACGAGTATTTCTGAGGAAATGATGTTAAGCTTTCTTTCATAACTGTGGTAAGTTTATGGTTAAAATACTATAAGAAAGCTTCATTAGCAGCTTCTGAAAACACTTTTGTGATTTCTAACTTCTGTGACGCTATCTATTTAAACAAAATTCGACAAGGTGTACAACAGAATGAGAACAACCGCTTCCCAAGAAGTTTTTGTGTGATTGGCGAAAAAGGCAGGTGATCTAAGAACATAACGTCGAATGTGTCTTCTTGCTTTTTTTTTTTCGTTAGGATGACATGCCAGCAGCCCGCCCATCGCCTGACCCCGGAGTTTTGGAGGGAGTACGACAACAAGCCTTTCTACTGCGATCAAGTGCAAGAGAATTTGAAACGTTCGGTTGGCACAGTTCTAGAGAAATTTGTGCTTGATAATGTACGATACGATTATTTTGTGCTTGACAATGTACTATATTAAGGTCCTCACGTACCCAACTGGGTATGCTCAATGCTTCGTCTTGTGCAGAGTGCAATGAGAAATACCCAGTTGTTTCCCAGGTGCTTTGCCGTTGGGAAGCTGCTGAAAAAACATTGAAACGATCGAAAGAAATGATCGAAAGAAATGATCAAAAGCACCTGAATATCGCATGTCACGTTTATCGTTTCCATCAGCGCTGAGCATTGCTTTTAACGCTGTTTGTATTTTTTTTACAATAAATACTTATTTTTACACGTGAGTAGTACCTGTTTCTCGCATGCTTATACACGCTAGACACAGCAGGTACTGTTGAACTATGAAGCTGATAGGGCCAGTCAAGTCATTCTCAACGAAAATGATTCCGCTGAACGATACATTTACGAGGAACATGGTGCATCCATGCTTAACCGCCGTTACTGAAAAAAAAGAATGCGAAGTTTTATACGTATGTCTAAACACACTTCATGCTTGTAGTTTCCAAGTTACTTGTAGTGGTTACTCTAGGTAACCATCAAGGGGAAAGTGAGCGTAAAATCTCTCCTATGTGATGTAGTCGGTTCACGTTAAAAAAATCCCAAGTGGTTAAAATTAGGCACTATTAAAACTCGGTACCCAGAGCTTCGTGTGCACAGTTTCTTGTATTTGTTGCCACTGCGCATCTGTCAAAGACTAGACACTGGTATACGCACGTTACTTTCCGAATACGGTATAGCGTACGTGCCCAGCCAACGCAACGTCTGCGTACACAATTCTAAAACTCCATTAGCCAACAATCAACCACTACACGGCGTGCCATTTGACGTCAAGGGAGTCCGCATTAGGGATACCGCAACCCGACTGCTTTCTTCGTTCTTGTGCATGCCACAGACACACAAAAAATAGTAATGAAGACGCTGGATAGGATCAGTGGGGGATTAGAGAAGAGACCTTCGCCTTCAAGTGGACATAAAATAGGTTGGTAATGATGAAAAACAAAATGCTTCCTTGGACAAATGCGCGAATCGTTTGCCGTGAAATGTACGTATATAATTTAATGCTCTATTAAAAGCAACGGCATGCTGTCGAAATCAAGTGCGAGCAGTAGAGCTCCCACGAGGTTTCTAGATTTCGCAAAACCGTTCACGCTTTTCTCCTAAATCCATGTTAAGCAGTGCCTAAGTCTGGAAAACAATATTTACATACTTAAATTACCGTCCTCTGGAACGTACATATGTGCCAGCGCGAAGTACGTACGCCGGTGGGTGTACCTCGTAATAACATCGCTTCATTGGCCTAAAAAGTTCAGAAATTGTCAAACACCCTCATGTTCGACAAATGGCCACTCTACATGAACTTTCTTGGGATAATATATCATAGTTCAGCAGTTTAAGTTCCTCGTGACGACTGCCAAACTGAGGCGAAACCGCTTTGTATGTGCGCAATAAAAAAATTAAAAATCCAGCTTGCACCAAAAGTTGCATCCTTCATAGACCATACGTTGTCTTTTAGCATCTGCGCATAGCTCTGCAACACTAGAACCTATTACTCGATGGTGTCAAATTCATTTTCTATTAATGCACCACTATACTACGTTCTGGATTTCTGGTGTGCGCAACACCTCTCAGTAATCCGCACATAAAAAAATTAAGTGCGTGTACACGTAAAAAAACCCAGAAGGCTATCCCATGCACTCTATAGCACAACAAACTAACAGTCGCGTGTACACTTAAAAAACCCAAGAAGGCTATCCCATGCACTCTATAGCACAACAAACTAACAGTCGCGTGCGCATGCAAATGCAGCTGTGTGGATGTAGCTCGCCAATTTTGCGTGTACCGCCGTATTATTCGCTGCGAAATATGCCAAAAATTTATTGAAAGGTGAAACTTGCATAGAGTTAGGCACTGCATGCCCATGAAGGTGCCTTTCGCACAAATACTGCGTATAGTACATTGCATGGACTCGCGCTTCCAGAAAATATTCTAGTAAACTTATGTGAAAAATATTGTATCATCCAGTGTGAGTTTAGCGAATTCTCCGCTTTGAGACGAGTATGAGGTGATTTAACTTGCGCGGCGGGACCGCTATACCCGCATGAATCGAGATGTTCTAAAAAATATGGCCACTGATGGAGTCGTAACAGAACGTCGCAAATATTTCGGCGATAACTACTGCCGGATATAAGATCCTGTTCATGTTAGCAGCCAATTCCCGCCTGCGCACTGCGTGTCAGACAACGGCGAATGCCGAGCCGCCATGTCTTTAGCGTGGACAGCCCAATTCACGAGTCACGTCTGTCGCGCGAGTGTCGTCCAAAGGTCCAAAGTAAGCGCATGTGAGAGGCATTTCTTCCGCGGCGCAGTCCGCCGAGCGACCGCGAAGCTGCATGCAGTCAGCTCTACCTCCTCGCTTCCACGGTCGACCGAAACGTGGGCCGCACTTTCTGTTGAAGCAAAAATAATATCTGCGGGAATAGTGTCATTCGTTTGAGGGGAAGCGACGTGCACTACCCAACGTTTAGAACCAAGATGAGTTCCTTTACAAGTGAAGTTCATCTGCAGTGCCTGCGCGGCACACCGCACCTGCTCGTGCGTGTTCGCATATTATACATACTGCCGACAATACCACGGTTATCAGCGCATGTTCATCTCAGTGTGCAATTATTACGCGGAGAGGGTCGAGCCAACAACGGTAAGAAGTAAAAGATCCTGGCATATGAGCGTGAGCGCTTTGTTCTGAAGCACCGTCGACTACGGCTTCGAAATAAACTGAATAGGCTTAGTGACGATATCGGCTACCGGCCCGGTAACCATCGGCGGTGAAGCGGCCAGCGACGTTACTTAGAACACGGCTAATCTCCGTCGTTGCTACGTCGTTGCTACGGCTACGTCGCTGTGCGGTTTGCACGGATGGATTCCGAGCTCACGTCCCACGGCAAGCGAATCTTGACGTTGAAAACTCGTTCAATCCACGAAAGGCAACAGGCTGGCGGCTTACGTGAATAGAACTGGGGTATTATGAACGCTAAGATTCCTTAAATGTCACTGAGGTGCCAGTGCCAAATATATGCGGAACAGTTTTACCTTTTATACCAAACACGCAAATTCGCTTCAAGCATGCTCCGAACAATAACTTGAGTGACCCCGTATATATTTTCACGAATGTCATTTAAAAAATGTCTCCTTACGTATCAGTGAACGCTGCATGTATAATAACGATCTCCACTACACTAATACGCCAGTGTGTAGCGACCTATTGGTACATATAAACCCCCGTTCTTTTACAACGCTGTCGCCGCGGCGTGATGTGGTGTAGTGGTTAGCGTACGCGCTTGCTGATCGAGTGTTCGCGAGTTCGAATCCGCGAGTGTTTGTTGTGAATTTTTCTGTGGTTTACTTCTGAGTGTAATATGTGTATTGGCCTCGAGGAGTTACGGAGTCGCCCTCTATCGGACGCGCCTCGATTGCGCGCTAGGCAGGATGCCGCCGGCGCGCTCCCCATAGGTTTTGCTGTCGGCGCTCTACAAAAACACCTCGCGGGAGCCCTCCAGGGCATTTCTGTAAGTACTTTCGAAATGAACTGTGTTCTTTACTGTCAAGATAATCATTTTCGACGAACTGAAAGCGCAAGATAGTCTATAGTCGCTGTCTCTTTACAGAAAACCGAGCACCCGCTTCACGCTGTCACCGCGTTGGAGACCCCTGAACCGGCTTCTTACGTGAAAGGTAGTCACTCACTGAGTGCAAACTATGTGAAATATCTCGTTAGAGTAGACTGCCTGTACAGCCAAACGGAGCATAACAGAAAGAAGCCTCAAGCCAGCGATCGCACGGGTTCGCGACGACTGACGGTGCCTCTACATGTATGAGCGTCTGCATGTATGTTCGTACTGCTGGTTTCGCTTTTGCTACGAGCGCGTTTTGACACCGCGCTGTGAACTTTAGGCTGCAAAACATGAGAATTTGTGAGTAAACAAACAACTACTGTTGCGCGGACGCTATCAGAGCAGTTCAAAAACAATTTCCTTACAACTGCGGCTTCGGTGCGCATGACAACCTTGTGATCTGCCGTCCCGACGATTCAGTTTTTTTTTCTTTTTCGGTCTAAATTCGGGTATGTCATTTGACAAGTTGTCTCGCACTGCGTATTGATCGGTCTTCTCAGCGGGCAAATGCCGCTGCTTCTGTTTCTTTATTCAGCGCATTCGTTTCGTTTGGTGCTCACACAAAACGTGAGCAAATGCGACGCCTTTTTTTAATGCTCCTTATTATCGTTCCGTTTGCATTCCAGTGAACTTGCCGCTCTCTGTGATCAACAAATTCATAGACCAAAGCTTCACCACTTCGAGATTGCTGGTGGAAGGAGAACCAGTCTACGAGACCGAGCATGTAGTAGCATGCGACGCCCAGGAAAAGAAAGAAAATACAGTAACGCGGGAGAATAAGTACATCGACTGACAAGAAGAAGCTGGCTTTCGCCTTCTAGTCATCTTTAGCGAATGCATAAGGGACCCTGTGCGTTTTTTAATTCAACGTATCTAAACAATGACTTGTGCATCTGCAGCCGATTTTGTGGACGCTGAGCACGGGGCCGACGATCAAGAGGTCGCATTGGAGGGTTCTGAGATGGCATCGCACGTGGTAAAATGTAGCGCTTTTACCATCCTGTGGCAGATAAGCATCATTTGCCGGCGGGAAGCGCGCGCGAGCCATCGTCTCAGTGCGCGCTGTCTGCTACTCACCGAACATCGCAGGCCCGACGCAGTAACAAAAGTCTTCGTCGCGGAAGTGCTTGTTGCACACAAGACTCGTAGCGGATGGCTACTTGCCGGTTCTTAGCTTTACAACCCGTGCTTCACGCTGTTTCTTGTCCCGCGGTTACCAGTGCAGGCTGACACTGGGCTCCTTTGCGTAAGCGCGGCGCTGCGGCACCGAGCGGTAGAGCACCATGTTCGTCGCCTTCGGAGGCAGCCACTCTATTAAAATGGTTTCAATTGAGTAGAAAATGAGAGAAAACTTCCGAATTTGAACAGACCGCAGTGCATGTGGAACTTGAAACTCGTTTTCAAAGCACGCGGCAGTGCGCCACAAGCAGCCGACGCGGCCGCGGAGACCACGTGATCCTGCCAAGTACGTCACGCCGACGGTGGCGCCGGCGTTTCCAGTGGTGGGCCTCGAGGCCAATATGGATTATGTATGTCATAAAATATGTGTCTAAGCCTCCAAATCCCCGATTAGAGCTTAAAAGGTGGCTTAAAATCAATTTTTGTTTCGCCGCTTCATACACCGCCTATAGCTAGGATGTGCCGTAGTTGGGACACACCGTAGCTAGGCCAGGCCTCGGAAAGTCTCAAGTTCCAGCCATCGCCGAAGGGGGGCGAAAAAATCGACCCCGTTTGCAGCTAAAAAACAAACCATAATGGCTCCGTTCAAATCTGCCCTCGGCGACGACAAAAAATCCGCCAGAGGCGCCGTAATAAAAGCAATATTAGAGTTACTGTATATGCTACCTTTAGGTAGCAGAGTTGCGCCTTTGATGGATGGATGGATGGATGGATGCTATGAGCGTCCCCTTTAAAACGGGGCGGTGACATGTCTGCCACCAGGCTCGAAGAAAAAAAAAAAAAAAAAAAAAACTTCCTTGTTTCATGTTGGCCTAATACCTTATCTACATTGATTAAATCTATGTTATTATACCAAAAAATATAAATTCACGGTCCATCTCTCTGCCTCTTAAGGCAAAATGACCTTATTTTTCCCCCATTATTTATTTTAGAACTCGCCGCTCGCGCCACCATTCGCCCAGCGCGCTCACGTGCGCAAAAAGCATCCGTTTTAGAAAAAGCCAACTTCACGGCCGCGCGGGTGCTGGCGATCGCCGCGCCACCACCGCTGTATCAAGCCAAACCGCCGTCCGGCGAAGCGCAAGACGGTCCAGCTGAGTTCGGATTGTTTGTCGTTGTTGTGGTGGTGTCTTCTGCTGTCCGTTTTTGCGAACGACTGCGCGGCGCAGCGCCCTGACTCAGTGTTGCGAAGTTGAATGACAGAATGCTGCGCTCCCCACTGCACGAACCGACAAGAGCACGGAAAGGCCTTCTTCTCGATTCCATGTGACAAGTCTGTTTCCGTCGCCGTCTCAAGTGGCTGCTGCGCATGAGAGGTCAGAAGCCGGCGATAGCGAACATGATATATATTGCTTCTCTCTCACTGGTCAAAGGTTGACTAAAAATCGATCGGGACAAAACGGTAAAAATATGCGCGAGTGACTGTGTGAAGGAGGTGATGTGTGTGAATATGAACCTTACAGGTCTATCAAAACAGCATGATTCATTCCGAGCACTGTGCGGCATAAAAGTTTGAAGCATGACCGAGTGCTTATTATATGCCACATCTACCTAGACGTACGCGAAATTCTCGTTAGCTTGCGCTATTTCTAAAACACAGTGATAATTTTAGCACTTGTTTTCTCGAGCTATTCACTTAATCTTTTGAAGCGCTGCGTGAAACGCAGCGCTTCAAAAAAAAAAAAAAAAAAAGCTACGTGAAAAACTACGTGAAACGAATAATTAGGCTGAATTTATCTGGTCCAGAATCGTGACCGTCGCACTTTTCCTATTTGCCATTTAAAACAAAAATATTACTTGCGATAGTGTTTAATCTCCACCTGTTCCATCTCAAATTATTGTTTCTCCGAGCTTTCCATTCTTTTTTTTTTTTAGAATCGAAAGTCATTGCGCCAGCGACGCGTTATGAACGAACGAGAAAGTAGACGGAGCCGCTGGGCCGAGAGGACAGCAGCAACAACAGCAGCCGCGTCGGCTCCTACATTCCAGAGAGGTGGCTTTCCTGCTTAGCGTGGATGCCACGGTGGGCAAGATGGCGGACCTGTGCGCAACTCTGCTACCTAAAGGTAGCATATACAGTAACTCTAAGCAATATTTAAGAGAAATACAGCTATCATTCCTGCATAAAAGTACTTTTTCTTGTGTAACTGCAAGTAATGTTTGAATGATGAGTAAATTTGTTGTTTAGTGATTGACAACATCTCTGCCTTGTCGCTCACCGCTGACGGCCGGCGCGCGGTAACGAGCAAGCGGACCGTCGCTGTGACCAGTGACGAAGCGCAAAAAGTGCGCCGCTGCGTCTCGGGTGTCGCAGATAACGCGCAGAATATGCGCAGTTAGCGTCCGATGGTTGGCAGCTGGTTTGTTGATCCCCGTTTTCTTGCGAATTCTATCGTTAATGTTGTCTAAAATACGCATGAAAGTTTTTTAATTCACCGATGTAATCATATTGCAATTATGGTGGGCAGTCGGTGTGCTACTGTATTGTGCCGCAGGAGCTGCGATACCAGCGAAGGCGTCAGTTTCCACAGGTTCCTCGACGATGGCAGGTACACGTACTTTCAAGCTCAGCGTTTTTCTTTCTGCTTTGTGACCTCGTTAACATATCACACTTCACTGTTCTCGCTTTTGAGTTGTATGCTAACACGTGTGGACAAAGCTGCTATTTCACTTGTACTTGCAAGGTCTGGTGGGCTCAAATGAACGAGTGAATTATGCGATGGCATGAGCACGACTTGACCAGACTGTTGTTGAAGCCTACTTTCCAGTGGCGATGTCGCAATAAGAGAATGACCGGGATAGAAAATCGTTTCTCCCTTCTCTGTATTTCCGCACCTCTTTGAGGCCTTGCATATATCCCATTTATGGGTTGTTTCATCGGTATCACGTGTTAAAATGCTCATGTTTTCTGCCATTCTGCAAGCATCCACTATAATGTGATTTCTTTGCGTGAACCTGCTTGGTATTCTCGGCCTGACCGCAATATGTTGTAATAACAACAAACCCGGGGGTCTTCAGGCGTACTCGTTGAAAGCAAGTACTGAGACTGTAGGGAAAAAAAATGCTGATGCTTTACGCCTTTCTTACAATACAAGTTGGTTATTCTGAGCGCTAGATGACGGTGGAAACGGGCAACAAACGTCATCTAATTTGTTTTGTCTCTTTGAAGTACCGCGAAGGCTAGTCGTTTACGAGCTCACGATGTCTCAACAAGGGCCTTTTACCGCTTGCTGACTGTCAATAAAGATTATCGTTCATACTCACTCGTGAATTGTTCTTACTGGTGTCAGTTGCCAATGTATGCCTTTCGGTTCCATGTAACCTTCGTACGCAAAGGTACTGCGTTCCGAAGGGTGCTTTGGCGTGCTGCTGGGCGTATCGACGCGCTCAAAACAAGCGGGCGAAAGATAACGAGACCTCCGTAGCCCTACGCGAGTCCCGGCCTCTTACGTCCACTTCTGTTTAAAAAGGATAGAATAAAAAACCAGCCGAGGCACCCGCGTATGCGCATACGCACCCGGTATGGAATAAAAAACGCAGCCATTTGCATTTTTCTACCTAAAAAAACAATAAATTTTGTTTTCCGCTTCCTGTTCACGCAGCACCATCTCTTGGGTGCCTTCGGTAGTTCCATGCGCTACCGCTGCTTATCTTTCGTACCGTTGTCAAGGCTACAGTTTCCCTTCTCTAAACTGGTTCTTTATTCTATGGCTAGGCTCACGCGGAGCGAGGAGATCTCCATAGCCGGCCTCGTAACTAGCCGGGATTCGAGACGAAAAATCTCCGGCCTATTTGAGTCCCGCCTATGATACGAGCCGCTGAGAAAACTACTACGCCGCGGGACGGCTACGGGCGGCGCCGGCTACAGGTTGTGCCGGCTAAACAAACAGTCTATAGGCGTTAGATTTTTCGTCTCGTTTCCGGGCTATAAACTGCAACTTTAAGCAGGACATGATTAAGAGTGTATAACAAGAAAGCAATAAACACTACATGATACTCGTACGATGTGTACTCCTACGATACAGGAGTCATATTACATTCTGTGTAAGTCTGTGGTTCCAGTGTTGGCTCCGCTTTTATAGCAGTCTAATAAGCATTACGTTTGTATTCCTATGATTCAGCAAGCTATATTGAAGCATTGCTCGACGCGACCCTGGGGAATACATTAACGAAAGTTACGCATCATATCCACATCACCGCACCGTAAAGTGCACTTAATTCGTCCTCCTTCTTACGAGGCAGGGCCATGGCCTCATGCCGACCGAGGATGATGCCAGATTGATTGACAGCCACTTTGTAGACTAGGCTACGTAGGCCACATACGCCCAGGTAGTCTACAAATACGACAGGCACCATCCACTGATGTTGGTCTACGTAGCACTATCGAGGCCTACCAGCCTCGACGGCCTACACCTCAACAACGCCAAGGGTGGCTTCAGGTTCCGACATGTCACAGGCTCTATCGACAGACAATTTGTCGACGAAATGATCGAGGCATGCACGAATTCCAGCAGCTCTACTATACCTCATACTTCACTACACATGGACCCCTCATCACCGCGATACCGACCGGATCCTATAACAAGTCATGACCAGCTGCTGGTGCTCACAGATCATGGTGATGATGCCCTTGTTCAAGAACTTTCAAGAACTTCTTTCAAACATGCACACGGGTTCGTGAAACGTGCGTGCGTTCTCGGGACAAGTATGAGCACTAAATATCACCTTACCGCTTCTGGTGTTCGTAATACCCACGTTGTCATTGGCAGCGTTACCCAACCGTAAACAACTGGCTATACAGCACAGATGCGGCTCTTCAACATATTACGCCTACCTAAAAAAACAATAAATTTTGTTTTCCGCTTCCTGTTCACGCAGCACCATCTCTTGGGTGCCTTGGGTGCCTTGGGTGCCTTGGGTGAATATATTTGTACGTGTAAAATTTATACAAATCTTTAGCGTCACTTTGTAACGTGTCGCTTATTAAAAAAATTACGCCAAAGTCACCTTCCCGCCACGTGCTTCGCATAACGTCGACTCCCTCGGTACGTGGGATCTGCCGAATTTTTTATTACAGTACCCTCAGTGCCATTAGGACATTGCATGGGGGGGCGTACAAAGCACATAATTAGTAATAATGACATAATTACAAGTATCAACTGCAATAAAAATACACTATTTAACAGCAACAGTAACAAGCATTGGACATCGAAATCGATATACATGGTTACAACAAAATGAGCTATGCTAGAAATAGCACAGTTTAAGCAAATCACTAGAATCACTGATGAACACAAGTGAATTGAGAAAAAGCATACATTTATTTTGCACATAAGATCTGCTTTGCTTAGAAGGTTCTCAAACAGGCTGTCTTCTAGACAGCGTCGGTTCAGCCTCAGCACAAGACTCGAGAAAGAAAAAAAAAGTCTGTCAACCGATGAAGGCGAGCACAAATTCGTGTTCTATAGTCAATAAATACCGCCTTCATAGCCGGATTGCCCTGCAGCGTGGCGATATTTCTTCTCATGTCATCTAGATACCGAAACACTTCCGCCATCACGTGGGTTCTGACCGTCCAGAAGCCGAAGTCGGTCCCCATTTTCGGAATCCTCAGCCGTCTGACCCGGTCGGCGCCGGGTCAGACAGCTGAGGATTCCGCTGCCCATGTAGGCCGGCCATAATTACCTACGCGCAATGGAGCCCGATATGTCAAAACTGCACAATTCAAACATTAACTTCCTAAAATCACGTTCTTTGGGGGAGAGAGGGTTTAAGCTCCCAAGTCACTCCTGCCGGCTCTCTAACCAGACGTGGAAACAGGCACAGCTGCTTAGAGAGAGCGCCCCGTCAGAAACTACAGCAAGCACTTGGCGCCTGGGCCGAAAGGGTCACTCTTCAATAAAGCTGTCACCACCACCGACGCTACGAGCACCCATTTCAGCAAGCTGCAACAGGCGAAGTCGGCTCCGGGCGGGGGGGGGGGGGGGGGGGGGCGGAGTCTGGTAACACAAAAGACCGTTAACGCACTCCGACACGTTGGAGAGGGGGCTGAAAGCGCGACAAAGATAGCCATCTTCTAGTCACTTCCGCCGCGACTACGGGAACTGCTTTTGGATGTGCCGCCGCTTTGAGAACTGCACGGACGCGAATCATTTCAAAGCCTCTGTTCCAAGGCGGTATCCGCGCGGGGGGTCGCGAAGTAATGGCTTGCCACCCGAAAAAGATTAGGCGTGCTGCACTGGCCTTGAGAGACAGCGACGTCGGCAGAGGCCGACAATACTGCCTCCGCCATTCTGCCGTCTGCGGCGTCGCGCGCTTTACCACATGGGCCATTCTGGGCTTGAGGGGAAACCATCACCGCCCGATCTGTCAGCGACCGGCGGTGCGCCTTTGCTGGTCTTGGCACAAAAAAAAACGTCATTCTCCCGTTGGAAAAACACCTCATTTCCGACAAAAACAAATGTAACGAGATAACCGTGTCCTGCATAGTATCGTGATACAAATGATACATCGTAAATGTATTTCACTACTGAGATACAAATACATTTTTCAAATGTATCTCGATACAGAAATACAGATACTCAGAAGTATCTCTGAAATACTATCGCGATACTCTTGTATCGCACTCTTGTATCGCGATACTGCGTCACGTATAAGTATTTTGAACAACTTATATCCGAGTTTCAGCACATACCGAACGACGCGGCCGCTAGGCTGACTTGGTCACATTTGACGCATTATAACTTGTTAGCAACCAAAATAACGCAACGTTTTTTTAAAATATGCAGAATGATAGATGACGCCCTTGACTTCAGTCAGAGGGATTTTTAAAAAGATTAAAAATGGCTTTTTTGAGAAAACTATTTTCAAAGTGCGGCGTTTTTGGTAAATCACTTACGTTACAGCCCAATTATCGAGTAAAATGGAGCGCGATAACACCACGAAAATTATTTTTAAAGAGAGCGAAAGTGTCAAAGTTAATATATAGGGGGTGATTCCACGTAAGATCGAACAATCGATGGCTGGTCGACCTCTCAAATTTATTTCAAAATTTTATATATTAGTGCCTGATGAGTGGAAAGAAGAGATCCGCAATTTGTTTTGCCGCCAAAAATTTTTTCGAAGCACAGGAAATCAATAATGACGAAGAGGTGGAGTGGAGCGCTCATCCGCTCTGCTGTTTTGGCCAACTTTCGTTATGAATTGCACAAAGTATATTAAAGTTAGGTAGCTGAAATTTCTTTAACTAAATATATGTATGTTTTTGCTTCTGCTCAGGTATTTATAGTTTTGATGTGTAGTGTAGATGTTTTTATAAAAAAACCTAAAAATTGGCGCAGGGAACGTTATTTTCTTTACTTTGATAGTCTTTATCTCAAAAAATCCTTCTAGCAGAGCGACGAAAATTCCGCATTACGTTCTTCGCATGCTTATCTACCAAAGTGCCGAATCTTATATTTATATAACTTTTCAGTAAAAAGATATGATCGGGCTAAGTTAGAGAAAACACCGAACAATGGAAACTTCTGATGACAATTAAAAAAAACCCATTTTTTATATTTCTTAAACTCTGTCCACTTATTCTCCTCCACATCAGCTTTCACAGTCATTGAAAACATGTTGAATAATGTCTTTGCAGTAATAGTTACGACCCCTCCAATGAGACCCTTAGGCAAGGATTGGCAATTCCGACTTCTTGCCCTGCAAGTGTATAAAATGCAGGCAGGATTGAATTTCTTTTTATTAAAAGGCCAGCAGGTACCGAAAGAGGTGTCGCCGGCACTCCAATCCGGCACTCCAATTGCCAATCCTTGCCTAAGGGTCTCATTGGAGGGTCCGTAACTATTAGAGCAACGACATTATGCAACATGTTTTCAATGATTATGAAAGCTGATGTGGAGGAGAATAAGTGGACAAAGTTTAAGAAATATAAAAAATGGGGTGATAGTGGACATCCTGTTGGTTTACTTTAGAAAATCATTTTTCTGCTCAACTTCTCCGCGACCTATACCTAATCACAAAATTTCTTCGAGCACATCCATGAGGGCCCCTTGCTATAGTAAAAGAGCTTCCTGCACGAGCACAGACATCGCGCACTATATGTGCATTACTAAGAAGCGCAAGGCACATTCGCTTAACACAGAGGCACGCATTAATTTACATGCAGGAATTAAGCGTGAACCTGGTAGCATGTACAAAAGCGGCAACACAGCGGTAAATGACACCATAGGCTGACAGTCACAGAAACGCAGACCACATAACGTGCCAGAAACACATACCAATAACCGCCGCAGCTGACGCGCGGCGGCACTAACCTGGGGTATCGAAATAAATCTTCCCCTCACAACATCACGGTAACATCCCAAGCTCGTGCTCTAAAGCGCGATAAATTACGTAACCACAATACATCACGCTTGACAATTATAGCGTGACCTCTGCAAAATTTCAGTCTGCCCAAGAGTTCGAAGCGCGAACCATAAAACTCCTTTTTTCAGCGAGACAAAACGATTTTTAAAGTGTGCGCCTGAAAGGGCCCCATTGCACAACGAATAAAAAGTTTGTGTTAATAGTACGCTGTTTACAATACCAGCAATATTCAAGCGAAATACTTAAGTACGTCACTCGCATAACACGGAGTACTCGGTCGGGGTCCATTTGCTGCGTCTGATGTTTCTAATCCACAGGCGTCGTCGCTTCTTTTCATTTGGAAACCTAACGAAGCGGAAAGCCTGCGCGCTGCTGTTTGAGCAGTCAACCACCGCGCAACAACAGCCCATCGCACGCAACAAATTGACGCATGAATACGCGCGCGAGACCATACGCGGCGTCGCACAAATCGTGCGAACGCGGCGCGCCGGCGCCTCGCCGTCGCGGCTCTGCCAGGCTCCGCGCCGCGCTGCCGCCCGCCGCCGCCGGCGAGGAGAGAGGGTTTACGTCACGAGAAGAGGGAGGCGCTGGAGCGGGGTGTGGAGAGCGGCGAGATGAAAGCATCGCCAAACTCTCCCGAAGGGTATATAGACGTCAGACTCTGGAGTGGATGGATGGATGGATGGATGTTATGAGCGTCCCCTTTAAAACGGGGCGGTGACATGTCTGCCACCAGGCTCGAAGAAAAAAAAAAGCTTCCTTGTTTCATGTTGGCCTAATACCTTATCTACATTGATTAAATCTATGTTATTATACCAAAAAATATAAATTCACGGTCCATCTCTCTGCCTCTTAAGGCAGAATGACCTTATTTTTCCGCCATTATTTATTTTTGTTCTTTATCTCTACTTTTCTGCCACCAATACTCTAACCGTCTCTTACTTATTTCTATCGAGGACGTGTTCAGCTTTCCATTGTTGTCCCTAAAACCCAAGGCTTCATGTAGACTCGTGCCCACACGTATACCTGGGTGAATATCGCCACATTCAATCAGTACATGTTCCATCGTTTCCTTAGTTCCCCCGCAGCATGTACATTGTTCTTCTTCGTTACTAAATCTCGCTTTATAACTACGCGTTCTAAGGCAGCCCGACCTTGCTTCAAACAGTAAAGCGCTTCCCCTTGAATTATCATAGAACCTTTCCCTCCTTATTTCGTTTTTTCCTTTTCGGTAGTTACTCAGAGCCGGCTTCTTTTCCATCGCTGTCATCCAATAAGTCCTCTCCGCCTCTCTGACCTTCCGCTTAATGCTCCTTGTTGCCATATCGCCCGCACTGCCAGCCGTATATTTACTGGTGAGCCTCCTAGTTCTTTTTCTCCACTGCGTGTCAACGCTTTTTCTATACAAATACCTGAAAACCTTCTCTGCCCATCTACTCTCCTTCATTTTCCTCAGCCTCTCTTCGAATCTCATTTTGCTCTGCGCTTCCCTCACTTCAAAGCCTGTCCATCCCATATCACCCTTTACCGCCTCATTTGTCGTCTTCCCGTGAGCGCCCAACGCGAGGCGGCCCACCGTCCTTTGATTTACATCCATTCCTGATTGCACCTCTGACTTCATGCACACCACTGAGTTCCCAAATGTAAGCCCCGGAACCATCACACCCTTCCACAGCCCTCGAAGCACCTCGTACCTATTGTATCCCCAAAAGCTCTGTGCTTCATAATTGCAGCATTCCTCTTTCCCTTTGCTACCGATGCTTTCTCTTGTACCTCCATATATCTATCCCCCTCATTTACCCATACTCCGAGGTACTTGTACTCGCTTACCCTCGGTATTTTTTGGCCCTGTATTAATACCGTATGGTCTCCGTGATCATTGAATACCATCAATCCACATTTTGTTGCACTAAATCCTAGTCCTAGAGCCTCACACTCCCTTCCGCATATATCTGCCAGTCGCTGTATATCATCTTGACTGTCCGCAAATAAGACAATATCATCAGCATAAAATAGACCTGGAAGCTTCTGCTCAACCATCGCTCCGACCTGTTTATGTGACAAATTAAATCCAATGTTGCTACCTTCTAGCGCTTTTTCCATCCTCGCCATGTACAGCATGAATAACAGCGGGGACAAAGGGCATCCCTGTCTCAGCCCCTTGCTAATTTCAACGCTGTCCTTGCTACTTATTCCTTCCCATTCTATACAAACTGTATTTCCTCGGTATATTTCCCTCAAAAGCTGTACACAGTCGTCACCTATGCCCACTTCCTTCAATATATCCCACAAAATTTCCTGATTAACGTTGTCATACGCCCCGGTGATATCTAGATAAGCTACGTATAAGGGCCTGTTTTCTATTTTAGATATTTCTATACACTGGGTAAGAACAAACAGATTATCGTCTAACCGCCTGTCGATTCGAAATCCATTCTGAAGTTCTCCCAAAATATCATTTTGTTCTACCCACGCTTCTATTTTTAATTTTACTGCCTGCATCGCCAACCTGTATAGCACCGATGTAATCGTTAGCGGTCTATACGAGCGAATGTTATCCTTTTCTCCCTTGCCTTTATAGATTAAGTTCATTCTACTTTTTCGCCAACTGTCTGGTATTTCCCTCTCCTGTAAGCACTTTTCTACGGCTTTGAGCAGTGCTTCTTTAGTTTTATGTCCGAGTTCGTTAATGAGGCTGACGGGAACCCCATCTAAGCCCGGAGTAGTGCGCTTAGGAATTTTTCCTTCGGCCTTCTTCCAATTGAAATTCTCTAGTACTACATCTTCGTCGGTTGCACTCCTTTGCGTACTTTTACTCACCGGGGGAATCCCCTGGGGGACCTTTTTAAACGAATCGGCTGTTATCTTTCGGATGTAACCTAGCGCTTCATATCCTTCCAATTTATTTCCTCCTTCATCTACCATATGTTGTTGCATTGTGACAGACTTCCTACCCAGCGCTTTTAGGTGGCTCCAAAATATCCTAGGCGCGGCCTTCTTTTCGCGAATCTCTGTCATCCAGCGTTCACTTTCACCTTTAATTTTTGCCTCGACTAATTTCTGCACAATGGATTTTTGCTCTAAATATATTTCCCATATTTGGTTGACTTCGTCCTGTGGCCGCTTCTCCTTTTTTGCCTGTCTGTGCTCCCGTGATGCCTGACGTCGCATCTCGATCGCTTCCCGGATTTCTTTGTTCCACCAACTTTTTGGCTTTTTCTTTCCTTTCCAACAAATAGTTTTCTTCTCTATTTCCATTTCTTTCGTGATTACATGTAGCAGCTCACTATACTTCCAGTCTTTGCCTGGTAGTTCGTCTACTTTTTCCTCGACTCTTGCGGCTATATTTGTTATTTGTTTGTCATTTAGATACGAGCTGCCAAACTTTGATTCTATGTTCTTATTTTCAGTTTTATATCCCATTTGTAATATTATGCGTTTATGATCACTACCCAAGCTGTTAATGCCTTCTTCGTCTATTCTCATCTCTCTAAGTTTGTCATATATTCCTTCTGTCATGAGACAGTAATCAATGCTCGATTGCCTGTTTCTGACTTCCCACGTGATCTGCCCCTCACACTTAGGCCCCACGTTAACTATCTCAAGACTATGTTGCTCGCAGAGATCTAGCAATAACTTGCCATTGGTGTCTGAATATCCGTCAAGGTCATGAATGTGAGCGTTCATGTCCCCTAGAAGGATTATCTCGGCATCATGACCAAATTCTTTAATATCGGTGCTTATGCATTTCACTATCTCCAGATTCTTTTCTCTGCAGTTATTGCCTGTCCACAAGTAAGCTACACCTAGCCACGTTTTCTTTCCACCTACTGTGCCCGAAACCCACATGTGCTCTGAACACGTTTGTTTCACTCTCTCCCATTTTGTTCTGCTATGAATTAGCATTCCAACCCCCCCACCTCTCCTTTCTGATGTGATCCTGTTACATCCTTCCCAAACATAATTTTCAATATGTGGTGGCTCTTCCAAGTCTCTAAGTTTCCAAGATGTGTGGCGCCACCTGTCGGAGAAGTATTGAGTAGTGCATAGACCGACTCTCTCGCACAGTTTGCTATGGGACCAGGTGCAACTAGCGAGTGCGAAACAACGATTGAGCTTAATATCGCGTGTGTTTGCGCATTTAGCACTCAGAACGAGAGCTGTGAATTGTTCTCTGCTAGTCGAACGCGCCACCGAGCCGTTGTGAAGTGCTTGCTGGATCACTCGCCTGAACGACGGCGAAAACAGCAGCAGACGGGAGAGCCCTCCGCACGCTACGAAGAAACTCCGCAAAAGACGCACTGTTGCGTTGTGAATTGCCACGGACGTAAAAGACTGAATAACAACGTTCAGTTTTACCGATTTCCATAGTTGTCGTACGAAGAAGAAAGGCGAGATCGCTGGATATGGGATGTTGCGAGCGTGTTGGGAAAGCGAAGTACCCGCGTTCTCCACAGCCGGTAGCATGAATGTGTGGCTCTGCTGTTGTTTTGCGTAGCCCTGATGCAAAACCGTGGTAACCTTGACTATGAAGCTCAGCAGAGGCTCTGACCGCGTTGCTTGTCGTGTAACACGAAGTGAGCAGCTAGAGGCAGACTGGAGACGCGTGATACGCACACCGCGACGAGTTGGTCGTCACAACACAGCATCGCGGACGTAGGTACGTTTTGAAGGGTCAGAGTTCTGGTTCTAACTAGCTAACACCACGTGCGTCATACAAGTAAATCGCAGAATGTTGGTCGTGACCCCCTTCAGGTTTGTTTCGCCCGTGTCCTCCGCGGTTGCCGTAGCTATCTCGGAGGCCACGGTTTTGCCTTTGGTTGTACCCCGCGAAAGTGGACACGCACGTATCCCCATTTGCAGTACATACAAACGGAAGACGACCATCAAGAGACAATTTGAGGATGCGTAATAAAACACTCCAATGCACAGGAAGCGAGAGATGAATTAAGGGAGAATGCAACTGAAAAGGCGAAAATCGCCGGAGCCATTCGCCCCTGATGAACCGAGTTTTGCACCACTGATCGTAAGATGCATAGCTAAGTAAATTGATCGTGTATGTAGGTACTTTATCGCTGTGGCATACGTATATACCCGATTTTAACGCATTCAGGCTCTAGAGAACGGATGTCGGAGGGCTTGCCTCGAACTCGGTGTCGTGTGATGCTCGCTTGTACTTGCGAGTTGCAGCGAGCGGGAATAACTAAAACTTATTTTGCATTGTACTCGCAGTTCGCTTTGATCAGCTTCCTTTGTTTCTGAAGCGTGGATTGGCGGAAGAAGCTTTCCAGGTCCTTGATTTTCAGGAAACCGCGCCTCGACACCAACGAAAGAGGAGGGTTATATTGCGGCCTATGCACATTCGCTTGCGGGCGGCTCTCTTTGCACTACCCAGTTAGTGCCAGGGCTACGATGGACACGCACGCTTGAGGCGGCGCTGGTGGCGGTGTTTTTCGCAGCGCCGCCTGGGCAGAGTCTGACGTCTATATGGCTCTGACCCGCTCTAAGACTTCTTAACCCGCTCCTGGCCGTTGCGGAGGCTAGCGCGCGCAGGGAGTGCTTGGCTTCCGACTTACCGTGGCGCTTTCTGAAGTTACTCTATATTGTATGCATGATAACAATGCGATAGAAATATGGTAGCAAGTATATATGATGACTCTGGTAAATACCGCTTTTGAGAAGGGGTGGCGCAGGCCGCTCATTCGCCCGCTTTTGTTGCAAGGCAGACCATCGACGCGGTTATAACACAGCATTTTTTAGGGGCCAAGCTCCTTAAGCCGTGGGTCGTGCGTCCCCGATGTATGTAGTAGCCACCTCTCGTTTAGTTCGTGGAGTGTCCGCTAGATAGCGGTACTTGTATATGATGAAAACACGGCTCAAGGCCGGCTAGATAACTGAGGACGACGAAGTGGGAAGCTCGAGCAGCAACCACGACTTCTCTGAGGAAGAGGAAGACGACGCTCGGGTCTTCGGGCTTCAACGCCTGATGCTCACCACCCCTTCACGAAGCGGTTCTGCCAGTCCGATCCCGCAACCCGTTCCTGCAGTGGATACTCCTGTCCACCGCAGTCGCCGACTGCGAGGCCTTAGTCCCGAGGCCATCCCTCTGGAACTTCTCCAGCCAAGTCCTACATCAGGAGAAATGGCCACCGCCGGCGCTTCACAGGTGACTGTTGAGCAGCCGATGCGATATGTTATCGGGACTAAGGCCTCGCAGCCGGCGACTGTAGCGGTGGACAGGAGATGCATATCGTTTGACCACCCGAAACCAACCACCATCAGGGGGACTTGCATCGATGTAGTGTTTGCCAACTTCAAGGTAACACCCTGCATTTCACCGATCACAAAGCGGTGATAATGAAGGGACCACGGAAACCAACAATAAAAGTTTGATGTTTAACATTTCTCACGTGTTTACTTTAGTGGGGCGCAGGGGCGTAGCCAGAAATTTTTTTCGGGGGGGGGGGGGGGGTTCAACCATACTTTATGTATGTTCGTGCGTGCGTTTGTATGTGCGCGTGTATATATACGCAGGCAAAACTGAAAATTTTCGGGGGGGAGGGGGGGTTGACCCCCCCCCCCCCCTGGCTACGCCCCTGGTGGGGCGAATTACTCGTATTCACGGTTTACCGATGATGCCCTCTGGAGCTTCGCCCCACTCATCATCATTCACCCGTGGATGTGCTGTAATTTTTTTACTTTTCTGTAACTTCGAGAATAAGTAAGAGGATGAATATTGCATTTGACGCGCATGTGCGATCGTGCGTCGCACTCGGAAGGCTCGGCCGCATGATGCGTCACCGACCGGCGTAAGCAATGACGCAAAACTTATTTTGAAAAAATGGTTTAGGAAATGTTTATTTCAGAAGCACACGCCGGTCGTCGCTGTACTCGAAAAAAGAAAATTGCACATTTTTTTGTTGAAGGCATCATAATTCGTGCTTTAATATTGAAATAAATGCTTCAAAAAGGTGAAAGTCACTATATACATAATTGCCCCGGCTACTGTTTTCCGCAAGTAGCCTTGAGTCGCAAACACAGTAGCAGGAATAATAATAATAATAATAATAATAATAATAATAATAATAATAATAATAATAATAATAATAATAATAATAATGATAATAATAATAATACATTCTTCAGAATAGAAAAAAATAACACAAGAATAACATGAAATAGCACGCACTTATATAGCCTTAGGCAAGCACCAAAGTACACAAAAACAGAATAAAAGCCCAAGTTGCACCACACTATGCTGAGTCTCTGCATACATACAGAATGAGGCCCGTGTGCTCAGATTTAGGTGCACGTTAAAGAACCCCGGGTATTATTATTATTATTATTATTATTATTATTATTATTATTATTATTATTATTATTATTATTATTATTATTATTATTATTATCATTATTATTATTATTATTATTGCATACATGCAGATACCCAAGCTCACACGAGTCCAGATGCGATCTTCAGTGCGCATGTGAAGACAATGAGAAAAATATTCAGATGAAATAATGCACGCCGGAGACGAAGAGGAAACAAAAAGCTTTCAGAGAATCATTTCCATGGGAAACAGAATGTTCTCCTTGGTACTGCAACAATATATTGCGCATGAAGAACTGAAAAAAAAAAGCACTGCTGGTAAAACACTGCAGTGACGATCACATATTTTACCGCCATGTCATATTTTCTAGTCGCACCGATCATGCTTACAAAGTCAACCATATCTCAGTGGCTCGCCATAAGGATGAGATTACCCGTCTCATTGTAGAAACTGGGCACAAGGACGCACTTGGTGATATCTGCATCAGCATGGTCATCCCAAAGCCACGATATGCTTATGAAGGACGCCGTAGTGGAGCTCTCCGGAAATTTCGACCACCTGGGGTTCTCTAACGTGCATCTAAATCTAAGAACACAAGCCTCAAGCATTTTCGCCTCCATTGAATATATAACGCGGCCGGGTCTTAAAAAAAATATTGTTGTTGTTAGGAGCGCTGGGTGTGCGTGTTCATTTGCCGAAAGCCGATAAAGGCAGACTGTCCTCCCACGCACGCACCTGTACTTCCTTCACCGCTTCCTACAACCGGAAGAAGTAATTAGCACGAGAAATTGACCGGGCACAGCTGGTTTACAATACGAAACGCATGCGGCGCAACGCGCTTTGGGGGGTTGGCTCGCGACGCCCTCACGCGGAACGCGCCGTCGTGACTGTATAGGCCTCCCAAGCTCGGCCAGGGGGCGCTGCGTCGCACGCGTTTCGCCGCCTTTCTTGCGAAAACCGGTCGCTTCTCTCCCCGCACATGCCTTTTGACTGCGCTGTCTCCGCACGTTCAGGCACCCTGCACGCGCTGTTCTCTGCTCGCCGTGCACGTGCAGCTTCACGTGTCGTTTGCTCTGAAGGTTTAGAAAGATCCCAGAGATGGAAAAAAACGTTTTAACGGTGGGAATCTTACCAGAGGAGGACGGTTGATCGACCACCTTTTCGGGACCGAGCAGGTCGTCAAGGGCGATGCTGTTTGTGCGAGCGCTACGTGCGTGCAGATGCTGAACGGGCACATTTCTTTGACATGAGTAGGGAGGTGACTGCGCGTGTTCTGTAATTATGTTACCGGTAAAACGCACATTCGTTGCGGCAGTCGTGTATACTCGGAGCTGTCAGCAACCATCCAGCACGCTTTCGCGTGCGTTTTCTATTGATAACTTTTCAATTGCTTGGATGCCAAGTTTGTCGTGCGGCTTTAAATTTATTATGAGCTCAGTGTGAAGAGCATAAATTTACATCTGCCCTGTTGAGTAACTGGCTGCATCGCAATGCGCAGTGTTCAGTTTCGTGGGAGTTTCACTCTTGCCGAGGTTTGCATCGAATGATAACAACGTCGGATCGCAAGTTTAATGTCGCCTTGGATTTTTTTAGAGCTCCCTTTGACAGCATAATGATATACGCAAACAAAAAATAAATAAATATTTCATGCCCACTTGAGACCTTGGGAGGACGGCGCTGCGATCGCCGAGCTGTGCGGGCGTGCCCACATCGGCTCTTGTTTTTCCAACGGATTTCGCAGCGATTTCTCATGAACTCCGCCCTAAAATTCATGCCAACCGATCTGTGAAGTTACGAGGAATCCGAGGACGTCTATTCTACAGGTGTGCTGCCTCTTTTGCCAGTGCTACGAACGATTTCGTGTCATAGCCACGCCGACGCCACGCTAAGCCTAGGCGTGCGCGCCAACTGCTCGGCCAACAGGCGCGCCGGCTGCGCGCCGGCTGCGCGGCGTGTCTACGCGCGAGCTCTTCAACAGAATACGTGCCGCGTACCCCAGCGAACGGAAGATGGAAGTTCACGTGGTTGGAGAAACCATATCCCAAGATGAATTTACCGCCGAAATGGGATGGCAGACAGCCCGCTCTCGTCGCTCCGAAGTGCAACGTGGCAAGGACCCACCTCACGGCGACGCCCCCTCGTCACAAAACTCTCCTTCCAGCTCTAAACCTAAGAAGAACATCAAGTCGCAGGTCCTCATGACAGGCCGCATGCCCCAGTTACCCAAGGACGAAATCAGGATTATCGTCAGACCGAAAGGCGGGCTCAACATCAACAAGGTCGGCAGCCTCACCGTGACTGCAGCCATTTTCCAAGCTACCCAACTCACCCCCGAAGAACGACAACACGACACGATCTGTCCTAACGTGCAACAGAATATCGTCGTAGTCAGTACGCCACGTCAATTCAATGCCGAACGGTATGTTCGAATGAAGTCTATACAAGTGAACGGTGCCATTCACGAGATCAACGCCTACGAAGCTGCCCCGGACAACACGACAAAAGGGGTCATCCGCGGTATACCCCTCACCGAAAATGCCCAAATGATAGATGCCAACATAGTTAACGACCGTAACCCTCTGGCCCTGGCTGCCAAGCGCATTGCCTCTACCACAGCAGTAATCATCGCATTCGACGGTCCACGAGTACCACGCCTTGTCCGCTACGGCGCGACGCTCATTCCGTGCTCCCTCTACAGGAAGCAAATCGATATATGCTACCAATGTGGTCGCCTCGGGCATCGCATGGACGTATGCCCTCACCCGGACAACAAAATCTGCAGAGGCTGTGGAGTTCGGAATCCAGACCGTGAACACCAATGCTCTCCCAAGTGTACTCTGTGCGGTGGCTCCCACCTCACCGCAGACAAAACGTGTACCGCCAAGTACAAGACCCCGTATGTCATCCGGAAACGACTTTGGGAACGACGTATGGCGCAAGAGAGTTCTACCCAGCCGAACGACCCCCCTTCCAGGGAACCCAAGAAGCCCTCCAGATCTCGCTCCCGCTCCCGCCCTGGAGCTGGCCGATCCAGGTCAAGATCCCGATCGACACCAGGAGGCCAGCCGACTACCGACAAGGTGAGCTTCGCAGAGGCTGTGCAAGGCGTCTCGCGAGAGGGTCCGATAGCAACCCCCACACCTACACCACCAGCAGATAATGCAGTTATTAACGAACTTAGAAAAGAGAACGCAGCCTTGCGAGACCTTATAAATAAACTCACACAGGAGGTCCAAAGCCTCAAACAAGACAGGCCCCAGGCCACCTTTGAACCCCCAGAAACCTCCAGCTCTCTCTTGACGGAAGAGTCCCTGACACCAGCTCCCAAGAAGAGGGCCCTCCGACAGCAGGACGGTAGCTTCACAGGGCAGGCACGTTCGGAAATCAAAGACATGCTTACGTCGCTACAAGGCGCCGTAGAAAATCTCCAGACTGTAATGCTCGCACTCACTCAAAGGGTCACCGCCCTAGAAAGCAATTTCCAAAGCGTTGTCGCAGCAGTCAGTACCGTCACCCCCTCAGTAGACATGGACACGAGTGGAGTCAATCAACACTCCCCGCCCAGCCACTGGCGGTCTCATCCACCCACCATCATGGCTCTTGCTAATACGGATATGGTTATATGGCAGTGGAACTGCCGAGGCTATCTCAACAAACAACCCGTACTACGACAACACATTCACACACTACCTCGGACACCAGATGTTCTCATGCTCCAAGAAACACACAACACTCGAGTCAACCTTCCTGGCTACCAGTCTCTCACCGCGGAAACCTCTCAGCACGGAGTGTCTACACTCGTTAGAAACAAAATCTCAGTAATCGAGCACGACTTGCACGACCGTCGCACAGAACATCTGCTCGTCGAACTGATCCCGAATAAACGGCGTGCAACTAGCATTTTTATCCTGAATGTCTACAGTGCCCCTCCACAGCATCAGCACCGTTTCCTATCACTATTCAAGAAAGCTCTTAACCTCGCCGGTCGCAACCCCCTCGTAATTGGCGGTGACTTCAATGCCCCGCACACGGGCTGGGGTTATAAACACAGCTCCATAAAGGGCCGCAACCTATGGCAAGATTCTCATGATCTCGACCTAACGCTCATCACCGACCCGTCTTTCCCAACACGCCTCGGCACATCCACAGCCCGAGATACGACACCCGACCTCACTTTCACGAAAAACACGGTGAATGCTCAATGGCGCAACACCCACTCGGACCTAGGCAGTGATCACTCGATTATAGAAATCACAATCCCACAACTCACAGCTTCGCCAACGACACTGCGGGAGTTCACCTGGGTGGATTGGGACGCTTTCCGCAAACGCCGCATAACAGAGCCGACCGACTCATCTATCTCCAATATCGAATCATGGTCGCGAAGTCTGCAGGAAGATGTCCAAAAAGCTACACGTAGAATCCAAACCAACGTCCCGACTGAAAGAATGGATAGTCGACTCGCCCATCTCATTGAGGCGAAAGCTTCTATCCTCAATCGTTGGAAGGGACAGAGATTGAACAAACGACTCAGAAAGAAGATATCTGAAATCAATAAGCGTATCGAGGAACATTGCCGGGTTCTCAGTCACCAGCAATGGGCAGAACTCTGCAGCTCCTTGGACGGCCAACTCCATACCTCGCGTTCGTGGAAAATTCTCAAACACCTTCTCGACAGCACCACAACCAGAACTCATCAACAAGACCGCCTAATCAAACTAATATTTCAAGAAACCAAAACACACGGCAAGGACCACGTAATCAGAACACTCTGCCAAAAGTACATCCCTACAGGCCCTTCGCTGACTCACGCACCGTACGCGGGCTCCCCCAATCCCGCCCTAGACGAGGATTTTACTGTAGCCGAGATCTACACCGTCCTTCACAAGCTGAACAGCCGATCGGCCCCCGGTCCGGATGGCGTCACCAACAAAACCCTGAGGAACCTTGATGACCCATCTGTAGAACTGCTCACCGATTACATCAATGATTGTTGGCGCCAGGGGTCCATCCCCCTACAATGGAAAACTGCCAAAATAATTCTTATTCCGAAGTCAGGCAAGGCGTCTAGTCTCGAAAACCTTCGGCCAATCTCCTTAACCTCATCCGTAGGCAAGGTCATGGAGCACGCGCTCCTTAACCGAGTGAACTCTCACCTCGAGGATACGGCAGCCTACCCGCACTCCATCATCGGTTTTAGGGCACACCTGTCAACACAGGATGCCATGCTCCAACTCAAGCACCGAATCCTCGATGGGAAATCCCGCCATACGAAAGCCATCTTGGGATTAGACCTTGAGCGCGCTTTTGACAATGTTGCTCACTCCACGATACTAGAGCGCATTTCACAACTTAACCTCGGAGAACGCACCTACAATTATGTCCGGGACTTTCTCTCAGATCGACGAGCGTACCTTGTGGCCGGGGACATCAAATCCGACGAGCACACTCTTGGATGCACCCCACAAGGATCTGTCATATCACCGATGCTTTTTAATCTGGTCATGATCGGCCTGGCGCAGAAGCTCCAGGACGACATTGAACATACAATCTATGCGGACGATATAACCATCTGGGCGACCAAGGGCAGCGACGGCCAAATTGAAGCAGCGTTACAAGAGGCTATCGATACAGTAGAGAATTATCTACAAAATACAGGTCTCAGATGTTCCCCAAACAAATCGGAACTTCTACTGTATCGCCCCACACTCCGTGGTCGCCCCCCTCGGACTTCCACCTCCAAACGCACTTACGAAGCGATCCATCTTCATACGCAGGATGGAGGCACCATACCAGTGGTCTCAACTATCAGGATCCTAGGCATGACTATCGAGTCAAACGGTGCGAACGCCACGGCAGTCACCAAGATCCTTCGCCAAACGGCCAATACATCGCGTCTGCTTAAACGCGTGACAAACAGGAGACAGGGCATGAAGGAGGATAGTCTCATTCGCCTCGTTCACTCCTTCGTCATCTGCCACATCACGTATGTCGCCGCTTTCCACAATTGGTATAAGGCAGAAAAAGAAAAACTCAATATAATCATCCGCAGTGCCCACAAACTTGCCCTAGGACTGCCGACCAACACAAGCACAGACCTTTTACTTCAATTAGGTGTGCACAATACTCTCGACGAACTGATTGAGGCCCAACGCCGTTCACACCTAGAGAGGCTCACACTTACTGAAACTGGCAGGCACATATTGGATAAACTCGGCATCAACTATCATCGACAGCACGGGGATAAGCAATCAATCCCAGGGAGCCTCCGAGCCTGTTTACACATCGACCCAATTCCCAAGAACATGCATCCCGAATTTAATAAGGAACGGCGCAAAGCACGGGCAACGTCACTTATAAAAGCTTATGGAGAAACAAACGGCGTCAGTTTCGTGGACGCGGCTGAATACCAGGGCGGACATCGCTTCGTGGCGATAACTACCACTGGCGGAACGCTACGTCATGCAGCCAGCGTCATCTCTCCAAATGCCGAAACTGCCGAGGAGGTCGCCATAGCATTAGCTATGCTTAATCCGAACTGTCATACAATTGTAAGCGACTCTCGCACAGCCATCAGCAACTATGCCAAAGGAAGAGTCTCCCCTCAAGCACTGCGCATTCTACACCAAACGACTCGTACACACGAAAACCAAGTTACTCTCGTCTGGTTCCCTGCGCATGCAGGCGATGTCCACCCGCATCTCACCAACCTCAACGAGGTAGCCCACTCCGCTGCACGAGGTCTAGTCAACCGTGCCGGAGGCCGCATAGGTGAGGGCGTCGTCATTTTACCTTTCCCGAAGAATCTTCCCTCCACCTAACCACACGTTATGCCGAGCTCAGGCCACTACCTTACGCCTGCTACAAACAAACTCCTACCCGTCACTTTCTCGATATCACAAGATTTACCCCGACATATACACTACGAACATTTGCAAGATATGCAAGACACACGTAGCATCGCTCCCTCACATGCTGTGGGAATGTCCCGTCCAGTATCAGAATGGTACTACCGAGACCCTCTCGTCGAGATGGTGCGCTGCCCTGCGCAGCTCCCACCTCGACGATCAGCTATGGGCCATCCAGCAAGCCCGCGAGGCGGCGAAGAGGCAAGACCTCGACGTCCCCACGTGGGAGGCCTAGGCCAACGAACCTAAATTGCTGGTTCATAATAAAGTTTATTCCTCCTCCTCCTTCATGCCCACTTCGACGATGCATGTTTCTTGCAGAGGCGTGTTTCATTTCGAATAATATCGACGCCTGATCACGCACCGTGTTCGCTTATTCGAATGTCGCTTTGGTTGTTTCGACAGCTCGCTTGGTCAACTTCATACTATACAGGGGCGTAGCCAGGGGGGGGGGAGGGTGGTTCAAACCCTCCCCGAAGATTTTCAATTTTGCTTGCGTATATGTACACGCACACATACAAACGCACGCACAAACATACATAAAGTATGGTTGGACCCCCCACCCCCTGAAAAAATTTCTGGCTACGCCCCTGATACTATACAATACCCACTGGGATCGCGCATGTTTATGATTATGCCGAGATTTGTGCCCAATAATAAGCGCATCTGAATTCGCGAAGCCATCGAAAATTTAATTGCCACCTTGGTTCTTTTTTCAGCTCGTTTCCAAAGCGGCATGCAAGGCTTTTTATTACGTGCCGAACGCATGACATTAATACGAGGCACGCCGTGGTGGACTAATTCGGATTAATTTCGGCCACCTGGGTTTCTTTAACGTGTACGTAAATCTAAGTACGCCGGTGTTAGTGCATTTCGCTCCCATCGAAATGCAGCTGCTGTATGCGTGAATCGAACCCATGACCACGATTTTAGCAGCGCAACACTTCAGCCTTCTAAGCAATCACGGCGTGTCGCATGCAAGGCCAATATAAATGCTGAGTGCAAACATACAGCTTAATTCTGTTTACAGGGAGCCGCGACGGGAAATGTACCGCAATCAGCTGAATTAAACACTTAGTACTCACGGTACGTTATTTAAACTGTGGTGTAATAAGCCCAAATGCTCCGCTGCTGTAACATTACAAATGGTTGACTCGGAAAGCCAGCGCGCAATCTCGAAACGTACAACGGCTATTTGTTGTAACTTCGGTTCACAAACGCACTTCCCTTTCAAATGAGCACGATCATCGCGTTTCTCCCCGTTAATAGTTCGTAATACTGTGTACGACAAAAACTGCTTCAAGGTGACAAGACCGCGAAAGCATCGCGGCGAACTGCCATAATCCACTCTTGACGCCTCTGCTCCTCGGACTGCTTGCATTGGAAACGGTAGAACATGACAGGTAGTTTTCGGCTCTTCGACATTTTTAAACTTTTGTGACAGTTCACAATGCAGCAGGACTGCGTGCCTGCTTTCGAGTACGACGAAGGAACGGCACCCATAGCGTGAAAAATGCGAGATAAAAGCCCCGGGGAGCACGTTCTCCGCGCGCGCGATGGGAAAACCAAGCAAGAGCGACCCGTCCCAGCTACCGGAGTTTTCCCCTCTCTCCGCTGGGGCGGCGGACGGCGCTGCGCAAACTTGAGCGTTGGAGAAGCGGCCACAGGACGCTTCTCTACCGGAGCTACCGGAGTTTTCCCCTCTCTCCGCTGGGGCGGCGGACGGCGCTGCGCAAACTTGAGCGTTGGAGAAGCGGCCACAGGACGCTTCAGGCAAAAGGAGAAGCGGCCACAGGACGAAGTCAACCAAATATGGGAAATATATTTAGAGCAAAAATCCATTGTGCAGAAATTAGTCGAGGCAAAAATTAAAGGTGAAAGTGAACGCTGGATGACAGAGATTCGCGAAAAGAAGAAGGCCGCGCCTAGGATATTTTGGAGCCACCTAAAAGCGCTGGGTAAGAAGTCTGTCACAATGCAACAACATATGGTAGATGAAGGAGGAAATAAATTGGAAGGATATGAAGCGCTAGGTTACATCCGAAAGATAACAGCCGATACGTTTAAAAAGGTCCCCCAGGGGATTCCCCCGGTGAGTAAAAGTACGCAAAGGAGTGCAACCGACGAAGATGTAGTACTAGAGAATTTCAATTGGAAGAAGGCCGAAGGAAAAATTCCTAAGCGCACTACTCCGGGCTTAGATGGGGTTCCCGTCAGCCTCATTAACGAACTCGGACATAACACTAAACAAGCACTGCTGAAAGCCGTAGAAAAGTGCTTACAGGAGAGGGAAATACCAGACAGTTGGAGAAAAAGTAGAATGAACTTAATCTATAAAGGCAAGGGAGAAAAGGATAACATTCGCTCGTATAGACCGCTAACAATTACATCGGTGCTATACAGGTTGGCGATGCAGGCAGTAAAATTAAAAATAGAAGCGTGGGTAGAACAAAATGATATTTTGGGAGAACTTCAGAATGGATTTCGAATCGACAGGCGGTTAGACGATAATCTGTTTGTTCTTACCCAGTGTATAGAAATATCTAAAATAGAAAACAGGCCCTTATACGTAGCTTATCTAGATATCACCGGGGCGTATGACAACGTTAATCAGGAAATTTTGTGGGATATATTGAAGGAAGTGGGCATAGGTGACGACTGTGTACAGCTTTTGAGGGAAATATACCGAGGAAATACAATTTGTATAGAATGGGAAGGAATAAGTAGCAAGGACAGCGTTGAAATTAGCAAGGGGCTGAGACAGGGATGCCCTTTGTCCCCGCTGTTATTCATGCTGTACATGGCGAGGATGGAAAAAGCGCTAGAAGGTAGCAACATTGGATTTAATTTGTCACACAAACAGGTCGGAGCGATGGTCGAGCAGAAGCTTCCAGGTCTATTTTATGCTGATGATATTGTCTTATTTGCGGACAGTCAAGATGATATACAGCGACTGGCAGATATATGCGGAAGGGAGTGTGAGGCTCTAGGACTAGGATTTAGTGCAACAAAATGTGGATTGATGGTATTCAATGATCACGGAGACCATACGGTATTAATACAGGGCCAAAAAATACCGAGGGTAAGCGAGTACAAGTACCTCGGAGTATGGGTAAATGAGGGGGATAGATATATGGAGGTACAAGAGAAAGCATCGGTAGCAAAGGGAAAGAGGAATGCTGCAATTATGAAGCACAGAGCTTTATGGGGATACAATAGGTACGAGGTGCTTCGAGGGCTGTGGAAGGGTGTGATGGTTCCGGGGCTTACATTTGGGAACTCAGTGGTGTGCATGAAGTCAGAGGTGCAATCAGGAATGGATGTAAATCAAAGGATGGTGGGCCGCCTCGCGTTGGGCGCTCACGGGAAGACGACAAATGAGGCGGTAAAGGGTGATATGGGATGGACAGGCTTTGAAGTGAGGGAAGCGCAGAGCAAAATGAGATTCGAAGAGAGGCTGAGGAAAATGAAGGAGAGTAGATGGGCAGAGAAGGTTTTCAGGTATTTGTATAGAAAAAGCGTTGACACGCAGTGGAGAAAAAGAACTAGGAGGCTCACCAGTAAATATACGGCTGGCAGTGCGGGCGATATGGCAACAAGGAGCATTAAGCGGAAGGTCAGAGAGGCGGAGAGGACTTATTGGATGACAGCGATGGAAAAGAAGCCGGCTCTGAGTAACTACCGAAAAGGAAAAAACGAAATAAGGAGGGAAAGGTTTTATGATAATTCAAGGGGAAGCGCTTTACTGTTTGAAGCAAGGTCGGGCTGCCTTAGAACGCGTAGTTATAAAGCGAGATTTAGTAACGAAGAAGAACAATGTACATGCTGCGGGGGAACTAAGGAAACGATGGAACATGTACTGATTGAATGTGGCGATATTCACCCAGGTATACGTGTGGGCACGAGTCTACATGAAGCCTTGGGTTTTAGGGACAACAATGGAAAGCTGAACACGTCCGCGATAGAAATAAGTAAGAGACGGTTAGAGTATTGGTGGCAGAAAAGTAGAGATAAAGAACAAAAATAAATAATGGGGGAAAAATAAGGTCATTCTGCCTTAAGAGGCAGAGAGAAGGACCGTGAATTTATATTTTTTGGTATAATAACATAGATTTAATCAATGTAGATAAGGTATTAGGCCAACATGAAACAAGGAAGCTTTTTTTTTCTTTTTTTTTTTTCTTCGAGCCTGGTGGCAGACATGTCACCGCCCCGTTTTAAAGGGGACGCTCATAGCATCCATCCATCCATCCATCGTTGGAGGCCTATTGAAAAAGTTCCATTGTACTCCCGGCGGCTGCTCAGGCCAAGGAAGGGAGCGAGCGCACGCTTTCAGACCGGCCGTGGTCACACGCGCCTCGTGACCTTGAGCACTTTTCCTTGTTTCTTCAAACGCGCGGTGTATTTCAGTGCGATCGCACGCACTAGAGTCACTGGAAAATTTCAGAGTACCGCAAAGGTAGGCTGCACGCGGGCAACATTGAGCGGCGGCGGCCATTTCCCTTCCGGACCGTCCGGCGCTTTGGTAGCGTGTGTTGAGAAGTGACCGATCTTTTCGCCTCGATGCCATGTTACGCTCGGCGTAACTGCAATATGTGTGTGTCTTCAAAAGGATATCAGAAGTGATTTCGAGTCATCGACAGTCATGAATCGACTGCGCGGTAAGCGGTGTAGCTAATGAAACGTGCGGCGAATGTTGCCGTGTGCTCGCGAACTCTCTTCGTGGCATGCTTCGTGGCTTCATCGGTCTCTTTTTGTTTCACGGCCGGGTGTGTTCGCAAGGTCCGGAGCTGTAGACATAGTTGCATTAGCGTAATGACCGTGGGCAGGCCCGTAGCCAGGGGGGGGGGGGGGCGCCCCCCCCCCGAAATTTTGGTGAAGTATGTGTTTTTACCAAAAATAAATAATAAAAATCAATGTTTTTCTCAAAAAGTCAAGGTTTTCAGCAAGTGCCCCCCCCCCCCCCCCCCGAAAAAAATTCCTGGCTACGGGCCTGACCGTGGGAGATGCCGTTTACTTCGACACTTGGTGAATGTTGACTGTTCGCGCTAGCTTTGTAGTCGGTGTTCAGGTTCACTTCATAGCGCATTCGAGAACATTATTGAACATCGAGAACATTCAGCATTGCGTCCTTCGACTGATCGCTGACGCATACCTTACTTGCGCACCATGCTTGCTGTTCAGCTGGGTGTTATCTGTAATAACACTGGTGTGTGTACGGTAAGTGGAAGTTGTGCGTGAAGTATTTGTCTCGGTTCGGAACGCCAGCAGCCGAACGCATGGGTGAATCGGTGTGCGGTAGGTAAGGTGCATCTTATTTTGCGAATACGTTGTCATTTCCTAACAGATACGTAGAAAATAGGCCATCAAAAATGATTGACGTCACTACTCAGCTGTTTCATTTCCTATTTCTTGTCTCCTTAATATTCCCAACGTTGCAGAGCATTTGCGAATATTTTGCTGTGTCCGACAAAGTTTTTTTTTTTTTTTGGGGGGGGGGGTGGGGGCGTTGCCAGCGCGTAAACGGCTGGGGTTCGGTTTCTGCACTGCTTTTAATTTCAACTTTTGTTTTCGTAATGCACTCTTGTTATGCTGTATGTTATTTTAATCAGAAATAGCACGTCCCGAAAATCTTTAACGCGCATGCTACTGCAACACAGTATGTATACAGATCTAGGGCTCGCATGAAATCGATTCTCTCAATGCGTGAGAGAATAAGCCTCTCTTTTTTTTTTTTTTTTTTGCTGTACCATTTCTCACCTACTAAGCAGTATTGTAAGAGTACGCTCGGCGCAATGCAGCATTAGCAACATTCTTTTTTGAAAAAAAATAAAATACGCTTAATAACGCCTTATACCAAGTTTATCAACAGAGTTCCACGCTTCAGTTTTGCGCAGTGGCAAATGATCATGCGACAATCTTCGATTTCGCTCTCGTGCGTGACACGATCAGTAGCGCACCCAGGAATTCTCTCAGGGGGGGGTTGAAATTCTGAGAAGCCTACAGGAGTGTGGGATGGGGGGGTTGCGGGCACATTGCATAATACGCCATTTCGTTGCTTAGGCTGGAGGATTGCAACGACAAAGAAAATATGAGATACCAAATAGTAATAACAATACTACTACTACTGCTAATAATAATAATAATAATAATAATAATAATAATATCAAATGTGATGATGATGATGATCTTTCAGCATTTTACAGCAAGATCTTGAAAAACTTGAGAGGGCCAAGAAACTGTTCAGTGAAGCAGCGTAAATGGCAAATTGAATAAACCAACGCGTAATATAGTTCCAACAAAGATGCCTGGCAAATACTTATTTTTGCTAGTTCTTCAGCTCCAGGTAGTGATAAGGGTGCTGACGTGCCGGCCTGCTGGCGGTCGCGCATTGCTGTTAAAAAAATTATTACTATGTTAGCGCAAACAAATGGGACGCAAGAAAGGCACACGAGGACACCCAGCGCCGTGTGCCTTTCTTGTGTCCCATTTATTGTGTCTTGTGCCTGATTACCACAGTAATCAGGAAATGTCATACAAACAAGCCCCATTGGCAACTTTAGCAGTTAAAGAACTCTGCAACTGAGAATTTTGTGCACAATGTGAGCAGAACATCCTATATTATACTTCCTTCAGGCTTCGCCAAACTACAAATCTGGAAGTACATCGTAAATATTTGCTATAAGCTTTGTGACATTGATTATAAACATTATATACGTACAGCTCAATGCAGCACACGTACAGTACAATTCTCAGCTCACGGATAAACTGCACTGTAGCCACGCTTACCGATTTGCCATGTCATTCGGGTGCACAGGTTCGGCGACTGAAGTATCCTCGGTGATAAGTGACTGATCGATTGACGCATCTGAAGGCGATAAGTGCTGAGTCATCGCTTCCTTTTTGGCCGCAATCGGGCATTCCGGTGCTGTCGCTGCATCTCTTGAATCTGAACACGGAATCTTTTTCGGGAAGTAGTTGAGGATCGTGTTCGACTGGCGCTTCAGCGAAATCCCTGTGATGTGGTAGCTCATTCGACGCAGATTCGCGCAGCAGACACAGAAGCAAGTACTAGCGAGCGAACTGAACGTGTGCATGGGGGCACATCAAACTTCGTAGCTTCCGTCCGATGTAGAACATACAAAAAAGAAGTGGTGAAAAGAGAGAGAGCGAGAGTTGTCTGAAAAAAAGAGAATGAAAACGTGGCACCCCAATATAACTCTCGCACTTTCCAAAGCCCTTTTTTCTTGTCACGCGTCCTTGAAAACAATTACTCATTCTGCCCCGTCGTCTTACTCCTCCCATCTTCGCAACGTATGGATTTTCGCATAGCATTCGTGCTTGCTTGGTGTCCCTGCGTGCGCGCGGTACTGCGGCATGGCTGTCGACGCACACACTAGTTGCGCCAAGGCTTGCTCATAAATGCAGGAACCACAGTGTATGTGCTTAAACGAATATCGCCATGTGCTCGAGCTGTACGGCCTCCCGGGTTTGCTGTCGCTTTGACGAACGAGCCGCGTACGAGGTCGCCTTTCTTCTCGCCGCTCCAATACAGCTCGTCCGTCCTCTGTCAACAAAGTTAAAAAAAAAAGTGCGCGGCCACCCCGCTGGCGACACCATTTGCCTGTAGAAAACGCAAGCCCCGAAAAAAACAAAAAACACTCTTTTCGAAGCGCCGCCGACGCCCTCTTATCTTTGGAACTTTGAGTGAACATTTTTCCCTACTTTTCGGAATACATACGGTTCCTTCTTGAGCGGTCGAGGGAGGGATGAACAGGGCTTCTTTTCTTGTTTGGTGGGTATGAAAGGGTGAGGCAGGCGGCGGCAGTGCTCTTCGGTCGAAGAACAGAGGAGTGCGAGGGATTGACCGGTGGGAATGAGTTGAAGAGTAAAAAGTGGTGGGGAGCACCTTTGCCGTGTGGATGTGTCGAGGTGCACTGTTAGATGAGAGACAGGGAAAGGGGGATACTTGGAGTGCCGGACTGTGAGGCTGTACGCGTACATCTTTTTTCCCTTTTCTTTTTCTTGCGCTTTGCTCGGGGAAAAGCGAAGTCCTGCCATTCATTTCCGGTAATTGGCTTCAGCTGCGATGGATTGGGGACGTCTTTTCCGTCTCTCTCAGTTCCGCTGATGCAGCTCGCGTCGCAGCCAGTACAATCAGTTTTGTTGAAGATGGCTTGGGTACGCTCTTCCGGTGGCCGGTTTTTGGGAGAAGGCATAGAACGCGCTATTGTGTTCGTAATGCTGCAAACATTTTCACGAACCGCCGGTCCCCATCGTCGGCTATGGGCCACGCGCTCGGAGGAGTGGTGTGTCAACAAGACCGTTTTTTTTTCTTCTTTTTTCGGCAGCCTAGTACGCCGGCGGCTTTTCGAACATGTGGTTTCGCTTTGAAGTCGCGCGCGCCACCGTTAGCGGTTTCGAACTGGCTTCGGTCAGGTCTTTATCCCTCCCATTTCGGACTGCACGTGTGTATGGCACAAAGGCGGCAAAGCGCAAGAGCCGACGGGCCATTCGCGTTCTTACTGTCACGTTACTCAGCCGGCCGCGGAAACGGGCGATGGTTTTGCTGGCGCCACGGATAGCGGAGATATGTATTTCTGTCGTGATGTTGATTGGGGGACACCTGTTACTGGATTTCTCAGCTTGCGTCGTTGTGTTTTTGGAAGCGAAATGCTTCCTGAATAAAATATTTCGGGTAGCCGTTCCTGGCGCGTTTCCTGAATATATCGCGTTTTTCTTGTTTTTTTTTTTCTAAAGTTGTGTGCTGCAGTGCGTTCCGGCTCTTCTTTACTACTGATGTATTGCGGATTTTTGTGGGGTTCTAAAGTGAACTGAAAATATCGACTTGTGTAGGTGTGTTTGCACAGTTTCATTTGCAAGTTACAAGGGCATCTAAAAACGACAGGGAGTCTTCTGTTTCAAGGGTGAACAGAATACTCGTTGGATAAATTTAGATGAGTGAATAATTGTGACTTATGACCTCTTGACACTCGAATGACAGTCGTTGAGACGTATCTGTGAAAGATTTTTGACTGCGGCTGCAATGAATTAAGAGCTTGTTCCTCGATGTGTTTCATTGTTATATTTGCTATGGCGACAGACATGGGCACAGGGTTCCAAATAGTGAAACGTTTATGAGAAAGTTTGCATATTTAGCAAAATTAATGCATTGTGATAAGGCAGAAAAAGAAGATTCGCACCATATGTCTCTGGAAGGGCCCAAGTGCTTCAAATGCTTTTCTCCTTTTTTTTTCGTTTTGGAGGATCGATAGTTACCTTGGTTCGGTCCTGCCAATTAGAATTACGTTAGAGCTCGTCTGCACGTAAAAAGTGGCGCTAATTGGTAACACCGTGAATATAAAGGGCATTTTAGCGGTGACACGTGGCTATATACTTTAGAGCTTGCCGTTGAATGAGTGCCTTCATTTTCATTTTGTGTTTTGTCACGGCCGCTAGATGAAAAAGCTTCATCCGGAGGGCGTGGTTTTGTAGAGCCCATCTATATGATGAAAAAAGAATGTTTGTCGGGAAGGAGAGCGTACATTATTGACTATTTAAAGGAAAACAAAGGTGCTCCGTGACGGACACAATTCGTGTTCACTATAATATCAAGCATTTAAGAAAAAGTAACGAGAATGCCACCGGCATCGCAACAGGAAATGTTCATCACGCTTAAGCGAGTTTCGTTTCCATAGCGAGTAAGGCATTGAATGTACACGAAAGCGCTTGTTATTTCTATAAAATGAGTTTTATGACGTAGAATTTGAAAGAAGTTGCACATTCAAGACAAAACCAGCATATATTCATTGCGCAATTTCGTCGTCGCGCCATTAGTGCCAATAAATCAAGCCATGTGACACCGACAATTTAATGGTATTTAGGCACTTGATATCTTAATCTCTAATTACATTAGAAGCGTCCCAGTGAACCAGGTATAATTTGCATGTGCGCAGGTAAGTGCATTAGATTTGCCCGTGTGAACCGGATAATAACGTTACAAACGGTAAACAACACTGCGAACTCTTGTTCTGGACAAACATGTATGTAGCACTGCGTACACAGCTGGATGAGCTGCTATACGTAATATTTTTCATGTCACATGCACTCTGCACCGACGTCTGTGGTCAAGTCACGCGGCGCATTGTCATTGTACACAGCCCCTTTTAGACTTCCCCCGAGAATCAAACAAATAAAAAAAACAATAGCTTGTTTTGAAGATTCCGAAATATCTCCTTGCTCTATTGCAATAATCAGAGGGGGCAAGAAAAGAAGAGGGGTCAAACTGACGACCCGTGAAAGCATCTTTTCTTTCGTCCAAAGCCGCTTCACTGGAAGTGAACGCAGAGCCACAGAGCACGCGGTTTGCGCTCTTTCAGTTTAGGAGTAGATGGGTGAATACCACGTATTTCTGGAGTAAATGAGAGAAAATCGACCTCAGACCACCTCTTGAATTGAAATAACAACGTCTGAAAGGCCCGTGAACGTGTACGCTGGATTCTCGGCGACAATGACCGTGAAGCAGTTACGGGGGGGGGGGGGTCAGGTCGGCCTCAGGGGGGGGTTACAACCCCCAAAACCCCCCCCGTCGGTGCGCCACTGGACACGATTATAACTCGAAATGCATGCACAATCTGTTCAACAGATCGAGATATAAACAGCCGAGCAAATAGAAAGGTATGTAGTATGTAGTTTTCAATATCGCTGAGCATAGCGAACCGAAAAGGTGAAGTATCCTGTTGCACGAGAGCTTTTCCAGCAAAGTCTGTGTAGTTCACTGCAGAAAGGACTGTTCTTCGAGAGGGGCGAATTCATTCCGCGGCCAACTATGCAGCCACGTACAACGACGCTCTTTGAGGTTAATGTTTCCCACACGGAATGCAAAAATATACGAAATTCCCGGAGTAGCTCACCAGCAACGTTCGGTTACTGGTGAGCTATCTGGCATCTGCATGACGCGTTTAAAAAAGCAACGAAGTACTTCTAGGGACCGTGGTACTGCTAAATATCCGGCCGCGCTCTGCATTCAACGCGCCTGCACCCAAAGCGCTTGGAAGGGATATGGCGGCGAGAGCTCACGTGATGCGAGTAAGCCAATCGCGTCGGCGGCGGCCGCAGTAACTAGCGCAAGCACGCCATGTTCAAATCAGCCAATGGCGTGGAACTTGAGTAAATGATGCAGGGATTTTGAGTAAATAGCTTCATTTGTTGAGAGAGAAGAGGAAGCGATTTTTAGCCGACTGAGAATTTATTGTCAATCCCAGGCCATGTGCTGCGCTATATTGTTTGGCTCACGTGTACTCGGGAGCCTCGACTACCGTCGGCAGCGTTTTCCGACCATGCTCAAAAAGTGTTACAGGACACCTTTAAGGGATAGTGGTAAACTACTATTCATAATTTGAGAATACCTGCAAATGTGCTCCACCCATTCTTATTCTAGTCACTTCTAGTTACTTCTGTGACTACGGTGACGGGGCCCGTCAGCGCAGTACCGTCATAAAAGTGACGGGGCCCGTCACCGTAGTGTAAATTGTAATAGTGACGGGGCCCGTCATAATAGCGACGAACTTATAGTGACGGGCCCCGTCGTCGTAAAGTGGTGATACGGTGACGGCATAGAGTTTCCTAAATGGCACTGACTACGGTGACGGGGCCCGTCAGCGCAGTACCGTCGTAAAAGTGACGGGGCCCGTCACCTTAGTGTAAATTGTAATAGTGACGGGGCCCGTCATAATAGCGACGTATTTATAGCGACGGGTCCCGTCATCGTAAAGCAGTGACTACGGTGACGGGGCCCGTC